>NC_041406.2:110888713-111126213 GCF_900747795.2 Erpetoichthys calabaricus
TTTCTGGACAGTGCGGGGTGGGGGGTGATGGGAAGATGTGTGATATAAGGACAATGGACGAGCATGGGGGTGGGGTGATCGTCTCTGTAAAAAAACAGAGATTTCTTTGATGGCGTCTCTCAGGGCCATGACAGTGAGGAATTTATTAATAATTTTAAATAGTTCTAGTTCAGTGAGGTTCATTTTTGTTTACATTCGTGTATTCTTCTTAGATGGTTACAAGCAAATTGTTCCGCAATCACTTCTTTGTCCTGCCGTGTCTTCCTTTTCAAATCTGTTATGGTGAGGTCATTACATAATGTTTATCCTCACACCGGATCTTCACCCATGCCATCCACAGATGAGCTGTTTCCCTGATATGGTGTGAGACAGCTCCTTTAGTGGTAGTTGTCACAACACTACCAGCTGAGATCAGGAATATTTAATACATCCCTCTTTATGCTCCACAAAGTCTCTTCAATTCACAGATGTTGTGGATGTAAGGTAGCCTTCATTTCCTTAACACTCACCATGTGACATCTATCCAATTTGCAGAGGGATGGACATACTTACAACGGAATTAAGGAATTGTCTGTATAAAATCAGCACACAAAAAAGGCCACAGTGTATTAATTCATGCCTAGTCAGCCAGAGGGCAATTCTGCTGCTCTTTCTGGTTCACTTCCTTCTGTGTTTTCACTGTCTTGTTTTACTCCTCTTGAGTTGTGCTGCTTATCATTCTTCGCTATAAGTGTTGTGTGATTGTTGTGAAAGGTGCTATAGACCGAGGTAAAATTGTACCTGATTCATTCCAAAGCACTTTGTGGTGTTGCATTTTACAAAGGTTGCACTTGATGCTTTATACATGACTTTGTGAAACTGCTGTCCTATGGCAGGCTCTATACATGAATTAACATAACCAGTACTGAAGATGATATACTGTATATTTAATGGAATGTAACAGGGCTTTCAATAAAATGTTCAGTAAAAAAATCTTGGCACCAGGTGAATATTGCCTGACTGAAGTTACCAGTCACACAACTTGAATTAAATCGCACAGCTTCTCCATAGCAGTCATTCCTATACCCAGAACTGATTCTATATTGCAAGGCTCTTCTTCTTTTTCTGTTGTTAAGCCACCACTGAACCACTTTCAAAGCAGTGGCAGCTGTGTGCACATGCCAGGCTGGTTGACAGTAACAAGCAGCCTTCAAAGTGAAATAAACCACAGATAACAGTGGTTTACCAGCATCCACACAGCACTGACTCTGTACAATTACTGGGATTATCAAAGGTGTGGTTGTGGCCAGCAGTGGTGCAGACAAATCCCAGCACTAAACCCACGAAGCCTACCACTGAAACTTTTCTGTTCTCGTTAAAAAAAGACTTTCTGAGCAAAACAAGTACGCCAGCTGAGATAAACAACACTCAAACCACATGAACTGCCTACAAGCATGTTTTCTGTATTTTTATGCTTCTCAGGGTAAGCAACACAGTGTGTGTCACTGTGCCATGTTTATTCGCTAAAATGAATGTTCTTAGAGTTTCACAGAGCAAATGGTTACAAAGCAGTGGAAATGGGCCCACCACACAATACACTGTATCTTTTATGTGCAGTTGTGTTCTGTACTTAATGCATATACAGTATATGGTTATTAATGTATTACATGAATGGAGAAACACTTACCGAGCAAATTACTAGGAACAGCTGCACACCTGCCTATCCATGCAATTGTCGATTCAGCCAATCATGTGGCAGCAATGACATGCATAAAATTAGCAGGTACAGGTCAGGTGCTTCAGTTAAACATCAAACACCAGAACGGGGGAAAAAATCTCACCTCAGTGATTTCAACCCTGGCATGATAGTCGGTACCAGATGGGCTGGTTTGAGTATTTATGTAAGTGCTGATCTCCTGGGATTTTCATATGCAATAGTCTCATAGAGTTTACTAGGAATGGTATGAAAAACAAAAAAACATCCAGTGAGCAGCAGTTCTGCAGACGCAAATGCCTTGTTGGTAAGACCAGTTCAAGCTGATGGAAAGGCGGCGTTAAGTCAGATCACCACTCTGCACAACTATGGTGAGCAGGAAAGCACCTCTGAATGCGCAACATATTGAACCTTGAGACAGGTGGGCTACAACAGCAGAAGACCACATTGGGCCTCACTCCTGTCAGTTAAGAACAAAAAGCTGAGGCTGCAGTGGGCACAGACTCACCAAAACTGGACAAAAATGAAGCCTGGTCTGATGAATCTTGATTTCTGCTAAGGGTCACAGATACTAGGGTCGTAATTTGATAGCAACAGCATGAATCCATTCACCCAACATGCCTTCTGTCAACAGTCTAGGCTGGTGATGGTGGATCATGGTGTGGGGAATGTTTTCTTAGCACACTTTGGGCCTGTTAATACCCATCAATTGTTTCTTGAATGCCATCGCCTATTTGAGTGTTGTTGCTAACCATGTGCATCCCTTCTCAGTTACAATTTACCCATCTTCTAATGGCAGCTTCTTCGTTGATAATGCGTCAAGTCACAAAGCAAACATCCTCTCAGACTAGTTTCATGAGCATGACGATGTGTTCAGTGTTCTTCAGCGGCCTTCCCAGATCCCAGATCCAAATCCAATAGAACGCCTTTGAGATGTGGTAGAACAGGAAATTCGCAGCATGAATGTGCAGCTGACAAATCCACAGAAATTATGTGATGCAATCTTGTCAACATGGACCAAAATCTCAAAGGAACATTTCCATCATCTCGTGGAATTCATGCCATGAAGAACTGAGGCTGTATTACTATAGTGCTCCTAAAAATTGCTCAATGATGGTATATTACTACAAATTGTTTTAGTTTTCAGTTTTCAAACTTCAACGAATATAATGTTTGATAATAAGTGTTTTGGAATTTAAAAAAATTCAATGTATATGCAGGAACATTGGGAGATAAGGTAGTTATTTAATGACACCGAGAGTGGTGGCACATTTCATGTTGATTAACATATGCAGGTAACAATGTCATTGTGCTCTGTGCATAATGACCCAATAAGCTATAAAACTGTCCCAAATGCACTATACCTGTAAGTAGGGAACACAACTAAGGAGGAACATGCTTATTTTAATGAATATACACTTCAATGATAAGAATATTTGTGTAAAATTGAATTTGGACACATTGTAAACACTTGTTTCTATGTAGCCAATTGCAGGTTTAATGCAGCAAAGGCCATATTCTACTGGAAGCTTGTAGCAGGGCTACATAGTTATAGTGTCGTCAAATGTTAGTACTACGTGCGTCTTGTTTCCATCGTCCCGTTTGCTGTTTATGTGTGTGTCAGTGAATGCTGTCCCCGATGATGAAAGGAGACCGCAGCCCCAAACCTGGAAAACACCTGTTCACTATCAATTAATTACATCCGTCACAGGACTATTTAGGAAATCAGGAGGGAATAGCAAAAGAGAAAGGAAAGGAGAAAGAAGGAGACCATTTTTTCACAACCACGGATCAACTTACCTGTTGTTTTTTCACATCGCGCTTTTATAATAGTTTGTTTTCATTCCACCGGACTATCTTCCATCCCTCAATTGCAGAGACCCCGGGGTCGGATCATCATTCACCACGCGCCAAGGAATCACTGTGAGGTTGCTCCAATTGCCAGGAAAATCAAACAACTCACTTTTCTCTAGTTCAGTCATTCGTATTCAGGACAGTTTTTATAACCAGACTCAAATTCACGATCATTCATTCCGTATATCATTCATTGTTGTTATTCGTTGTTTGTTAAATGTTACAGGGGCAAGGGAGGGTTTGTTGTATTTATATATGGTGGTGTCTCGTTGTTGCTGTGGTGGAGGGATATTTATATTTATTTCTATTTTGCATTTGTCTTGTTATTTCATTTAATACATTTAATCAGTTTAATTTTACATACCTGCTTTTCTGTTGTGCTTATATTTACACCGTCGATTGTGGGGAAAAGTTTAATTTGTTAGAGGTACGACTTGACACTTAGATTCAAACTCAGTAAATTATCCAGGCCACAGGTCTTGGAGGTGTATCTGCCGGCTGGGTAAGGGGTCGGCCGTTACAAGCTGTCCTTGTTCTCTGCTCTGTTGACCCCCAGTAACACTTAACTAGGACTAAGCAGGTCTACAAAATAGAAGTACAGAATCTCTTATATATATTTCTCTTCTGGTTCGTCCTGCTTCCACTTCAAAACCGGTCCTGCCCACACGCAGCCGACACGGCATTTCTCGATTCCTTTTCGTTCTCTTCCATGTCATGCACTATACTGGCCTGCTGAGCGTAATACATCCAACAAGTACTCGAGGTGCTGCCACAATGGTAAAGTAGCTTTACCACCTTTGCAGGAGCCACCTGTGTCTTTACAACCGCTTCTTACACAGCAAACATCAGAAGCTAAAAATTATCGTGAACACATTCGAGAATACAACTCTTCTCTAACGTTTGCTTCCATGGGTGCACAGATAACTCAACCTCCTGGCCACAGACCATACTGTTTTAAAATACATGGGCAAATTTAAAACCAAATCTCTCCACTATACGCTAAGACTTCTACCTCTCCAGGATATTGACAGTTGTATGTTTTTGACACAGTGCGAGCTACTGAAGTACGCTTACAAAATAAAGCAAACTCTGCATGCAGCAAAAATGTACTTCTCCAGCTAGATTCCATGCTCAGAACCATCAACCCCTTTGCTAAATCTTACAGACACATGCATGAAATCGCTCAGTCCAATCTAACAGCATCTGTACGAATGGTTTTCAAGGAAAACTCTAGGTAGGATTTACGACGATACAATGCCCCGACATGTCACACCGATGTTGCAGTGATTTCGTCGGAGAAGATGGAGAAACACCTGCTGAAAGGGACATTTGCATATATCCCATAGGCAACTCCTGTAAACAGATTTCCACGCTCAATATGAATTGCGATGCTGTGGTTTACCCACTTTTATTCCCTTATGGAGACATTGGCTGGCACAAAGATTTACAACATGTACCCGATAAAAGAACCGCCAAGCGAATAAGGCTTACTCAATGTCAATTTTACGCGTACAGATTAGCAATGAGGAATACATTTAGTATTTTGCACTCCAGCGGCAAACTATTCCAACAGTACGTCGTAGATGCGTATGTTAAAACAGAGGGCGCGCATCTCAACTATCTCAGATTACATCAAAGATCTGCGCGTGGAACTATCAGACGCACTGCAAGCAAATGCTGAAAATAACAATGTACGTGTAGGCAAAATGATCATATTACCGTCCACATTTCCAGGAAGTCCAAGATACATGCAACAAAACTATCAGGATGCAATGGCCATAGTACGTAAATTCGGAAAGCCTGATTTATTTATCACTTTCACATGTAATCCTACTTGGCCAGAAATTCTACATGCACACTGCGTCTTTCAAGAAGTATTTATTTCTTCTTGATTTCTGAATTCCTTTCTCACCGTTTTCCGTTCTTATTCTTACACCACCGTATGTTACGGCGGGCGTCGGCTAGTACATTATATAAAGTACTAATGACTTATGACTTCTCCCGTGGATTCTTCACACCAGCTATAATACTACTGAGCCTCTATGGAGCATTTAGACAGGCAACAGTTTAAAACAAGACCTTACAAGCCTTCATTGCAAGGGAGATTCATTATAAAGGAACTTGCCAAATACTAGGGAAGTACTTTGTATCACCCCCTCACTCAGTATTTACTGGTAGTAAAGCAATATTGAATACATTCTGTCTGGGTGCTACAGTATATGCACAGAAAAAATATTGTCACACATGTCACAGCACAGCCTCAAGCCAAGTGATTTCATGTTGTCTTTCAAGTACTCGTTCATTACAAAGTGCTCTCCTCAGAAATTCTTTGAATCAGTCTGTCTTCTTAAGTTTTTCATAGTAATAACTCTCTGGAAGAACATTTGGCCCATCTTTACTAATCTAGGGCCCCAGATGTAATGTTTGACTCCTTTCATTCTGTAATATTATTGTTTACTTAGGTAAAGTTTGGCACAAAAACACTATATTTATTGAAATTATGAGGTAAACCCTTATGTGTGAGTAAGATAGTTCTTATAATATCCCATTGACCACCTGTTAAGAAGACTCCAGAAGAAAGAAGCATCTCCAAAAGAGGATGTCAGCTGCTGAACAACGACAGGCTGTGCGCAAGTGTTTATAACGTTCAGTGGCCCAAAGCTGTTCTGCTTGCTGCTATCTTTGGAAGTGACAGGACTTCTGTTCGTCCTGTGAAATCAGGCCGAGTCAACTTAATCCACATTCCTTTCTGTTAGTCTTTTTCATGATATCATTTTGAGCAGAACATTTTCTCAAAGGCTTTAAATTAAGTATAAACTGGAAAAATGTACCCAGAGCATGACCACATAAGTAATTTGACAAACGAAAGGAGACCATTTAGTTTATCAAGTTCATTTGTTTAGTTAATGGCTAAACTGTCTCAAGATCTCCTTTGGATACTTCTTAAAGTTTGTCGAGATTTCTGCTTCTGCTTCTGAGCAAAAAGTGGAATGAAAATGATAACAAACAACAACATTTACGTCTGTAGGATGTAGCTCAAAGTGCTTTACAAGATGTTAAAGAAAAAGTTACAAGTAAAGAAAAACTAATGAAATTAGGTAAGAATAATAATGAATAAGCAATACAAAATAAATCAATATGAGCTTAAATAACATAGATATATAATTAGTTGAAAAGTATATTTAATACTAGCTGTCCCCTGTGGCTCTGCCCACGTAGGAGTGAAACAGGACAAACTTTAAAAATCAAAAAAAAAAATGCATTTCTGCCAAGCGGAAGATAGGTGCACGCCAATGTCAAACGTTGGCACTGTATATGAACATGTTCAGCTCTGATGGGAGAGCGTCCCCCGCATGGGGAGAAGAGCATGTGACCGTGATTTCTCTGCCAATCAGCAGCTACCCTCTAAAACACACAGAGCTGTGATCTCTATCTCAAAAACATCAAACGTTACTCCTTAACAATCTCTAGATGATGATAATGTCTGCTGAACAAACAGGAATCTCTAGCTAAGCTGAGGCAAGGTATGCTGCAACACGTGGCGAGAGGTAGAGCGACTTGAACGAAGGCTGGCGTGTGAGTGAGGAGGGCCCTATCTGGCTCTCCACTCCTGAGGTCCTGCCTCCCCCTCCCCTTGGCCCACAGACTGTCTCTCGGATTTCCAAGAATAAATGACTACTGCAAGCATACTATGATACTTAGCACGATGAGAGAAGTCGCAAAATCAACCGGAATGTTCAAGCAAATTATAGAAAAAAAACAATCTAAATCTGTTAAGTAGTTCTCTCGTGAAAAGCGGACAGACAGACAGACAGACAGACAGATGTTGGATTTTATATATTATAAGTCTCTAAAGATGAGTCCAATAATAAGGTCAGATGGCCAGGAAGACAGAAAAAAAATCTTCATTTAGGCTGGAGAAAAAACAATATCTGTAGGGGTTCCAAGGCCAAAAGACCACCCAGTCGCCACTGGGCATTCTACCTAACATAAATGTCCTTAAGTCATTCCTCATTGTATCCAGGCTTGTCCCAGAGCAGGTCTTGTGGACAGCTGGGGCACCTGCCTTCATTCGAGCATCACAGGTGGATGCCCAGTACATTTTCTATATTAAAAAGTATGTTAAAATTCTTAAAAATAATGGTGCTCATATAGCACATTTTAATGTCTGCAGTTATTTGAATTAATTTTTGTTAAATTAAAGATAACAAAATATTCTATTTAATTTTATGTTTTTATTACATTTCCATAGTCAGCAATTCCTAAAGGTAATTCAGTTTACCTTCATATTAAACTGCTTGTACTATCTCTTACTTTTTTCCCAAACTCAGCACTATCTCAAAGCACTTTCTCTCTATCAATCTCTATATTCTATTGAATGTTTTGCAGACATCAGAAATTGAAAGTTTTTGCAATTACTCATCTAACTACTTTCTGTACATAGTTTGTCTACTACATGGTTGTGGAGAACTGAATTCTATCGCATACTACTGCAGCATAATGAAAGATTGAGCAACAATCCAATGCATAACACCCTCACGTCCACAACCCTCACTTAGGTGACGTCCACACTACTAAGCTTTTGTTTAAGACATTAGCCTCTGTTTTCACCTTTCATTCACACTACCCTGACATCTTTAAATGGAGACTTTTGAAAACAATCTCCAAAGCCTTATATTTCTGAATACGCTAGCTTGGCATTGCAATATGAATAGGCGAAAATGTAGACTTTTGAAAATGCAGAGTCTACCCACACTCTGATTTGTTTGTGCTTACGACGTAGCCCTTCCTTGATTGGATCCTGCTCATTGCAATGTCTAATTCTCTGATTGGTCACCTTTCACAGAAAATAATCTTCTTCCCAAGAAAGCACACATAAAGGATTTGTTTTCTATGACGCTTGCTGTGTTATTGGCCTGTGTGCATCTAAACTACTTTCTGTGCCATTTGAATGCTGCATACATTTGCAAACGACAAATAATTAACCTGTCACTATAGTTTTGCAATAAATTCCCTGGCCAGCAGCATTACCATCCCTTCAAGGATTTTTCCATTGATGTACAGTATGTCCAGTGTAGATGAATATCTACGTTATATGCACTTTGGTGTGGATAGAGATACTTTCATAAATTATATGAAAACGCTAGTGTGGACAGAGATCATTTTTATTTAAAAATACTGTTTTTAAAGGAAAACATATTAGTGTGGACATAGCCTCACTTATACCAGGCTGATTTAGAGTTGTTCATTAATTTAGCCTGCATCTTTTTGGGATATGAGACAAATTCCGAATCCCCAGGGAACATGTACAGAAATAAAATGCAAACTCAAAACAGGCAATGACTGGGCTGGGAATGGAACTCAGATCCTGGATCTGTTAGTAAGCCTTGCTAGACATGGCACCACCAGGATACATCACTTTTATTCAATGAATCTTTATGTTGTACACCTCATTCCACACAAAGTCCTTTCATCCATCCATTTTCAGAATTTAGTCAATCTCAAGATTATGTTGGCTGGAACCTCCCCTAGGACTGGGTACCAGTCCCTTTTATTAATCATTCTGTGTTTATTATATAGCACTATTTGAAAATTCCTTTATTCGAAACATTTTATAACTTCTTTTGAGTACAGAATAATTTTAAAACGGCTTTAATCTAGCAATATTTATATTTCATCTTCTTATATAATATGCTACCGTGGCTGTCAGTTTGTCTGTCCAGGATTTTAAATCACCTGTAGCTTGCAAACCGTTTGACCTTTTCACCTGAAATTTGGTACACATATACTACGTGACGTCTACTATACGCCTTCAGGGTGATGATTGACCTCCAAGGTTATTCCTCTTTTGATTTTATTTTATTGTAGAATCAACTCTTGGCAGCAGCCAGTAGGGCGGCCGTGCATGTGTACAGTTCTCATCCCTACCACCTTCGCTGTCACTTCCCCTACCTCTTCATATCTTAAATCATTCTTGAGGCAGATTGAAGACTTAAGTGCCAGCATAAGTGAAAAATTAAAGAAAACGTACAAGTAATTGCAACACAAACACTGACTTAATCATTTTCAATGCGAAAAGAGGCAGACGAAAGAAGAGAAGAAGCTGGCCGCTAGGGTGGAGAAACGAAGGGCTGCTCAGGAAGCAGCAAGTGCATCAAGCTCTGAGCAAACGAATGCTAAACGTACAGAGAAAGAGGATGAAAACTATGTATGCTCAAGTCAAGTGTATTCAGTGCGCCGTTACTGGTAGTATTGTATTTCATACTATTTTTAAACATCTCAGAATACCTTGGACGTATTGTATCTATTTTTATTTGAAAGGTTCATTGAATTAGTTAATTCATACTAAATAAAACCTTCTATGCACACCACATTCTCCAAATGTGTTCATTTAATCTCGAATTGAAATATGACATTAAAAAAAAAAACTCTCTTCAAAACAATGTGCAACATAGCTGGAGTTCAGGAGGACCATTACTGTGCAGTGAAACACGTACAGAGATAAATGGGTTGGGGCTCCAGATATACTTTCATAATTGGTATTTATTTTTTTTCGTGTTTAGTCCCGGCATGCAGACTGATGTTTTCAGAGTAGTAAATGAGCGAGACTCAGCAGTGTCTACTACAGCTGTGCACTTTCACTGTCTCTTTTATTTATTTATTCTTCTCTGTAATCAGCTCTTTCCACCTCGCACATTCCCCTCCCTTCCTAAGCTGGACTAGTAGGAATGTGCCCTGCTTCATGCAGACAGGCTCACTCTTTCAGGGTATGTTTAGTGAGTGGACTGCAGGGGACACTCATAATCTTCATCCACTATACTGCACTGTTCACTTATTACAAAACAGGACGCTCCGAATCCTGATCCTGAGCTTGTTATCATCTGCAGATTGAAGAGTACTTTTGAGTAATTATTCAAGCACTACATTCATTATTTCAGTTACTGTAATGAACTCAAAACAGATCTTTGGATTGTGGGAGGTTTCTTTAAACAAAAATGACCTGCTATGCACTGGTGTAGAAACCAGAAATGGATATCTGCATTGGCTCTGTTTCTGCTGCCTTAGACTTTGTCTCCCTGCAAACCTAAATTAGAATAATCATTTTAAGAACTATAGGGATTGTTAAATGGATAGGAATTACAATATATGAATTGATTTCCTGGAATTTTTGTTTTTTTTTATGAAAGATGCCACATAACATTAAACCCCACAAAAAGTACTTTGAAAGTAAATCTAAAGGAGCAGGATAAAGGCCAAGATATAAGGTTATAAAGATCAATGAATTAATTATGGTTGGTTATTGCTGATGCTTCATATCTCATGGGATCAAATTCCAACCCAGGCACTGCCTGTGTGAACATTCTACTTTCTCGCCATGTCTATGTGAATTCTCTCCCACATCCCAAAGCGCTTTATGTTAAATGGTGACTCTAAGTGAACCCACTGTCACTGAGTAAGGATGTGTGCACGAATGTAACCTGTGATGAAATGAGAAACATTCCGGTACCCCCCTCAACCCCGGACTGGCCAAGTAATTTAAAAACTAGGGATAGATAGAGAAAAGTACAGATTTTAACCATTTTAACCATTCTTTCTGCTTTACGCTCCCCCATCTATATTTGTGGAGTGATCACTGAGTTTTGTTGCTGGCAGCTCTATACACTCTCTTCTTTCTTCAAATGAAAAATGCTAAGACCCAACTGGATGTTTCTTATCTGGCCAGCTCTCCACTATTTTCCCAGCAGTTTTACAGCTGCATTAAGAGTCTGCCTCGTTAAACTCTCACGTCTCATTACAGCCTGCATAGGAAGTCTCGAGGCGTCATTTGACATTTCTATAAGCTGTCGACACTCCAAATGTACAGGAATAGAGAGGATTGTAATATGCAGCTGCCAGCAGTTTCAGAGGAGCGCACTGCGGACGTTCATTCCAGAATGGATGTCTACATTCAAAGGCTCCCTGACTTTATATTTTGCACAGATCAAGGGCTGCAGCCACTAGTAGGTATCTCCCTACCTGTGAAAAACAGCACAACCGGTTTAGATGTCTTTATTGGGCAAGAAGGCTGGTCAGACATACAATATCACAAGTCTTCGTCCACTGGGCAATGCCACGGGGCACTAGGGTGGCTTTTTGTCCCCTACTACTTTCATCACTTTGTATTGCATTGTTGTTTGCTTTAAAGATGCCCTGTAATAGTTTTGCCTGTGAAAGGTATTGTAAAAGAATAAAGCCTGCCTGGCTGGAAGTTAGAAGAGGGAAATGGCTGGTGATGAGGTGTTGAAAGACTGATAATTGAGAAAAGTTTATTATGTGCGGGTGATACAAACCGGCCAAACTCAACAAGAACACTGGTGCGAGGTTAGATAGGAGTGCCCCCAACAAAAGGGAAGAGGTGGAAGTGATGGACAAGATACAAAATGATAAACCTTGTCAATGAAAAAGTGACTTCACTTCTGGCAATGCCGTTGCAGTGTCAGACAGCTCTGATATCACAAAGATCACAGGGTTCTTTATTGTGCCAGCACACCAACCACGATGCAGAGCTGCCACTTGAATTTGTTAGGGAGCTGGCCATAGAATTTGACTGAGACACATCTGCTGTCCATTTCTACCTAGACACTGCAATTTCAAGAAATCACAGGAGTCTGCACTGTGCTGTGTGCTGCGCTGTTATTACCCAACACCTTCATCCAATTAGTCTCAGCAGACACTGCCTGGAGTTCAGAAGAAAGCCACTGGGGTCTCATTCCTGTGCAGCCAGTCTCATCTGCTGACCTCCAGGTCACATTCAGATCCTGTTTACTGGGCAGCCAAATAAACAGATTTATATACATATCAGGCCCTGGAATGTAAGGAAGAAAGCCGTCTCATTAGGCGCCACCACACTGGGTGTGGTTCATTTACTAAAAAAACTAGCAGCTTCAGAAGAAGGGTAGCAAAAAGACTTGTCTGTATGAAATGTAGATATGTTTACCATCACACCTACACAATCTGAGAGGTACTTCAGCTGTTCAAGTCAGTGCCACCCCCACTCTGCATGATTGCCCACCTTAACATTAATCCTGTTCCAGTGGAGGAAAAACTTCAAAAACATCTCCCCGTCCTCCACAACCTGCTAGGAGGTGCTGCATGCTTGACCTATGAATTTCTCAAAGGTCTCGAACCACCAGGTTCATAAGGAAGATACTGCAGCTGCCATGTTTCCACTATCTTGACTCAGTTATCAGTTACACCTTGTTGGATCATTTGGAAGGAGGGGAGTCAAACTGGAATTTCACAAGCTCATTTATTACCCTGTTGGCAATGATATTATTTAGTACTGTGGATCATTGTGTTTAGCTGCAGGGAAGGGATCACATTCATAACTGAATTATATTTAAAGACTTTAAATATTTAATGCTGATCAATATGGTTTTGGGGTCATTTGTCAGTCTCATTAACATTTTTACAAACAGCTTATGGAACTCTATAATCAATAGAGAAGAACAGTAAACTACTGTAGGTCTATTTCCACCACCTTAAAAATAAAACTTTCATAAGCAATATTTTTACCAGCATAATTACCATGTGATCAAAATATATGATTACCAGTAACGGCGCACAGCACAATAACGTGCAGTGAATACACTTGACTTGAGCATTCATAGTTTTCATACTCTTTCTCTGTATGTGTAGCATTCAGAGGTTGATGCACTTGCTGCTTCCTAAGCAGCTCTTCTTTTCTCCACCCTAGCAGCCAACTTCTTCTCTTCTTTCGTCCACATCTTTTTGCGTTAAAACTGATTAAGTCAGTGTTTGTGTTGCAATTACTTAGTATGTTTTCTTTAATTTTTCACTTATGCTGGCCCTTAAGTCTTCAATCTGCTTCAAGAATGATTTAAGATATGAAGAGGTAGGGGAAGTGACGACGAACGTGGTAGGGAATGAGAACAGTGCCTGTACACATGTGCTGCACGGCCGCTCTGCTGGCCGCTGCCAAGAGTTCATCCTACAATAAAATAAAATAAAAATAAAAAGAGGAATAATGTTGGAGGTCAACCGTCACCCCAAAAGCAGACAGTAGACGTCACATAGTATATGTGTACCAAATTTCAGGTCAACCGGTCAAACATTTTGCTAGCTACAGGTGATTCAAAATCCTGGACAGACAAACAGACAGCCACAGTAGCGTATTATGTAAGAAGATTAAGAATCATAGTAACATGTGATAATAATAATGCACCCTAAGAGTTGGGACTATGGGTTTTTAGTTCTATTTATGTTGCTTCTCCTTTTTTTCATCCTTATCCATTATTTATTACTCATAATTAATACCTAATCTAAGACATTTCAAACTATTGTATCAATATAATTTGCTGCTGTGCAGTGATATTTTGTTATTATGAGATAATCTCTTATTATCTTATGCAGGGTCAATGCGTGGTGTTGGCCGTGTCACATATATGCGCTCTGGAGGCAGGCTAAGAGCTTAACCGAGGGCATGATATGAGAGCAGGCTTTGCCGAAGTGCACTAACCTTTCTTCTCCCTCTTCTGATCACCCGAGGAGAAACCAGCCTAAAAAGCTTCCTTTAGTTCCTATACCCCTTTCCTAGCCACACCTCCCATCGATGTCACTTCCTGCTCTTTGATTTTCGACCCACCTCTTCCTCCCCTGACTCTATAAGAACCCAGCATCTTCCCTCCTCAGTTTGTCCCTTTTTGGACACGGAACCAGAAAGTGCTCTGGAGCCAATTATTTCTGCATTGTGTGCTACAATATAAAGGCGTTGATCCCCAAACCTTTTTCTGCTGTCCCTTTGTGTTTTGACAGCCGATAAGGCGATTGTCTCAAGTGGCACTTTGGTAAGGGTGGCATTTTCCTGCAACAATATAGATTTTTTTTTAATATCACAAGATAAGAATGCGAAAAATGAGAGTTAAATATGAACCTGGAGGATTACATTTATTTTTGGGCAAACTAGCTTTCTCATTCGTAACGGTACTGTAAATGGTGGCTGGCTTGTTGGTAAGGGAACTGGCTGAACCCTCACTGTTTTTATGTGGCCTGTATTTTTCATTCTAACAACAATCACCTCATTATGTGTGCCAGGTAATAGCAGCTACTTGCTCAGACGCTGCCACCTTACACCTTTCCCAGACCCCCAGAGTGCAAAGGAGAGGCGTTACAATGCAGCACACGATCCTGCACTCTCATTTGCGGAGCACAGGCAGATACTCTTAAATTAAGGTAGTGGGGTTACGAAACATCAGAAAGGAGCTACCAGCCAATGAAGTTCTACAGCATTGTGTATGCATATGCATGAGGCTGATTAACATACTCATTAGGTGCCTCAGGGTGGCATTCAAGACATGTTCACGTACACATATCTAGAAGGTAATTGTGATTATTAAAGGGTAAACAGTGTGCGCACATCAGGTTTATGGGATGTGTATATTCCCACACTTGAATCCACGCAAAGTTTTGTAAATGAGGCCCCTGGACAATATTCAAATCCAGACCACCAACTGGAAAATGTAGGATTAATGTAGAATAAAGCAAAGTTCTACATTCAGGCAAAAGGAGCATTGGTTATAAATACAAGATGGGTAGCACTAAGATTTAGGGGTTGACACTGATGCAGCATTGTCACTAAGCAATGTGCAGAAATAATTAAAAAGGTAAATAATATGTTAGGGTATGTCATACAAAGTGTTGACTATAAAACTATGGACATTATGATTACATTGTGTAAGGTTCTAGTGAGACTGCATCTGGAATACAGCGTGCAGTTCTGCTTGCCATACTAAATAAAACAAATAGCAGTAGACTGTGCAGAGCTAAACAGCATGTTCTACTAATGTTCTAATTAATCTGGTTTCTTAGGCAGAGAAGAATGAATGGCGTCTTAATTTGGGTCTTCCAAATTTTTTTAAATAAACAGCGAATCACAGGTGTGAGGACCCAAGCTGACATTAAGAAGTGCATTGAATCCTGAAGACAAGAAGCACTTTAGCATACAAAGGGTTGTAGAAATCAGAAACCAATAAGTCATGTAGATGACGTGGAAACCTTGAGAACTTTTAAAAAGTATCTGGATAAGATATTGGGACAGTGTAGCTAGCCAAATGAGCTTGATGAGTTGTACCAAGCAACTGGAGCTATTCTGCAAAACCATTTGGCAACAGAGTGCATAGTTTCCATCAGGTTTTGAATTGCGGTTATTTCTGTGTCACGTTTGTGTTCATATCCCTCCCGTAGCAATATAAATTATTAGGGTTTACAAGGCCATTTTCATGAACAAATATTACATAGCCAGATATCTGTCTAGTAATCTTTTCATATAAATGAAAAATTCTTCTCTATTAACAGCCAAAAGGTACACATCGTTCTTTTAATCAGTGCATGTAACATGATAGAGGAGAAGCCTTTCTATATTTTCCATGTACACTACATTTATAAGATGACAGAAGAAAAACAGATGCAACAGGTGGAGGTTTAAAGTCCATTTGGGTCCAATGGAGAAGTGACAGTAAAGTGGCCTGTGTTAATTTGGTGACTGCTACATTCTTTTTGTAATTAATGTAGCCCTTTTTCCAATTACATCTTCACACACTGTTCATTTTTACAAACATGAAATATTGACTAAATTTCAAAACATCAGCCTTCAGAAAGCATTCAGACAGTTTCACTTTTTTCATATTTTTCAGTGTTGCTGCCTTGTGTGTTGCTTGCTGCGGGAAAAAATGAATGTAAATGAATGTAAAAGGCTGCAACATAACAAATGTGAAAAAAGTGCAGGGGTCCGAGTACTTTCTGTGCATACAGGTTACATCTATTGGGTTGTAGGTTTCAGGGTGTACAATACATATGTATGCCTTGCAATGGGCTTCCATTCCAACTTCATAAATTGTAAAGGGTGTGCAAGCAATATGCATAAGTCAAAACTGTTTAATCCAGTTTAGGGACACATAACCTATCCCAACAGAGTTGGCACAAGGAAGAACCAATCCTAGGCCTACTCTTTCACACACACACACACACATGGGATTATTTTGAACTGTCAGCCAACCTACAGTAAGTCACACATCGGTGTGATGTAGGATACAAAAATGAATACATTGGAGAAGACCCCCGACACTGTAGTGGAAAGGGGCAATCTGTTTATGGATGGTGTGATATTTAAACCTGGGACAGTTAAGCTAAATTGCTAAGAACGTTACATAAAAATAAGCTCAAAAACTGTTTGCAGTTGAAGAAAATAAAGATATTAAGATTACAGTTCATCTTAAAGGTTAATTTGAGTACTAAACCTGCACATCTGATTACACTTCTGAAGAAGATGAGAACTTTCCAGCATAATGTTTAAAGGATGAAACCGCTCTAGACAAGACTTCAGTGTGTCACATTGTACATACTCGTTTAGTTTCAGCAGTTCTCCAAGGACACATGATGCAAAAAGGAAACTAGAATGTCTGAAACCCCTGTAGATATGGAAAGGACAAGAAAACTCCCCACAAACAGTCATCAGACTTGAATTTAAGCAAGGGTACCAAAAGTTATGAAGCGGCAGTACTAACTGCCCCATCATAATATGACACCTTCTAATAGGTGCAGTATAAACTGTAGTTTATTGTCATGGAAGACCTTCTGGATATACCAACACACTGAGAAGGGCCTTTTCCCAGGGAGTTCCCCTGACGCTGCTTTCAACTTGACACTAGCGGGTTAAAGCCATAAATGTTCATTGGATTCCCTGTGGTCATTGGACATGTGGCAAATCATCACCCCTTCCCGTTCCTCCACCTCTTAAACTCTGTGCCACCTCATGCAGGCAGAGCTAATTAGCTGGGCGCAAGTTAGTGGTGAAATTACCGTTAATGTATCACACAGTCGAAATAATAACAGGAATTCTGTTCCCACCTTTGCGAGTCTCAAAGTCACTATAAATAAGCACTCAAGAGGGTGCTTTTTAATTTTGACCGCAGATGGTATTCATTAGCATTCCACAGATTATGAATGAAAGGCTGGCTCAAGAGCAGAGACACTCTAGTAAGACAAATGGCTGAACAAGGGGAAAGGTGGGGGAGCAGGGGCAGAAATGCAATGGCTTTTTTTTTTTTTTTTTATCCCTAGCAAAATTTCATGCCATTAACTCTAATTTCTTTAAATCGCACAAGTCTCCTCTTACAAAACCCAGACTCAAAATGATACAGCCCAAGAAGAGAATGCAGAATGGTGAGTGCTTTCCCAGCCACGGGTGCCCACCTCTCCCCTTTAGACAAACATGTTAGACCAAATATCTTGCCTTGCGATTTTTGATAAGTGCATCTGGCCCATTGCACTTTAGAATTCTCTGGAAAGCAGGCTTGGGAGATATGGATGCGCTAGAGAACAAGTGCAAGTATTAAAATTAAAGGTATCACATCCATGGTGCAAGAGAAAATAAACTACAGTTCCACTCAATTATATGACACTCTCATAAAGCGGCGTGGACTTTGGTAATAGTAGCAGTAGTTGTTGTATTTTCATGTGTACAAGGCTTGTTAAGAATTTAAAAGAAAAAGGAGTAAAAAAGTCACCACATTTTTGGTACAATTTTCATGTTTAGGCACACCACAGTGCCACAGATCTGCTGGCTATTGTGAGATCTACTTAGATTTCGCAATATTCTCGCCTCTTAGAAATGGCCAGCATTCCATCTTTTTCCTTTTCATCTGTACTGTGAAATATTTTTAATACATTCTTCTCATTTATGGTAATGGTTTATTCCATTGCCACTGCTAAACTACACAATGTACATTATTATTCTTTGTTATTCCCATGTTAATGGGTCAGCTGCTGTAAAAACAGCCCAGATGAGATTACCTTAAAACTCTGATGCTGCTGATAGCAGAGAAAAAAGTTATTTAATAATTTAAACTAACAGAGAGAAAAAAAATGTCCTTTGTCCTATGAAACGTGCTTGTTGTGAAATGTAGTTATTTGCAGTGGTGTCCACTTTTAGATGCATTAACATATAATGCTCAAAGCACCTATTGTGATAGCCAGGTCTATCATTCTGTCCACCTGTCTGTCCATATGAAATAACTCAGCCCCCTAATGAACTAATTTTGTTGAAATGTGGCAAATTTGTTGAGACAGTTAAATTTTCGTTAGGATATCTTGAACAGATTGTGCTGTACAGTTTTAAAATTTGAAAATCCCCCACTGAAAAAGCATTGGCAAATCTGCAAACTCATCCATTTTAAAATTCTGTGCAACTTCGACAATTTAGTTTATTGTTTCGATTTTACATTGACAGTGGTTATGCCAACTTGTTCTTCTTGCTCACTTCTGATAGTCGCTAGTGACGGCAAACAGATCACCAATACAAGTTCATGAAACACCAACAGGCAGCATGCCTGAATAGGAAGTTACTCGTTGTCACTGGATTTTCAATGGCTACTTGGGTGCACAAGGGACTGCAAATTTCCATCAAAAATTTCAGTGAGTTGCACGTGGAAGCCTCAGTCTCAGCAAATTCTTTCTGCTTTATGAAGTCTTCTCAGTGACTTGAGTGCAAGCAACACAGAACAAGTGCATCATCACCTCAGCCCTCCAAATGCTTTAAGGTGTAACAGATAAGTTAAAAGACAGTCCTAAAACTAAAAGGACAAAATGCAGTCAAGGAGAACAAAATGTTATCTAGTTATGAATTATTTACCCTGTGACGTAAATAAATATTGACTTGGTACTAACCTTACACTAAACCAGCCTCACAGCCCCTTTATCTGTAGACTACAAGGTTTCACTATTTCACTGTCACTATAATTTACGAGGGTGACAAGGGCAGTCCTAATTTCAGGCCATGCGTCCTGATAAAAAACTGAAGAATATCAAAATGTCCTGGTTTTAACAGGGTATCCATCTAATAAAACATTGCTCTCTCAAAACAAACATCCTCAAAATACTGCATAGGAAACTCAAAGGGAGTCCTCCCCCAACTATACCCCAACCCCTCTTTCTTCGATGTAATTAGTATAAAGGTGTGGTCCGAGGCAGAAAGATCGATTAAGGACTTTCGTTAAATTTGGAAAGCACAGTGATGAGGACCAAGGAGCAGACAGAAACAGATAGTACTGCCATTTATTTTTTTCCATATCAGTCACTGGGTGGGATTCTATACATTCATTTTTGAAACTCTTTTTCCTGTGCCCTAGTCTCTGATGATGATGAGATAAAGCAGGCATTAAACAAATGAGGAAGGGCTTTATGTGTGGTAATATGTGCAACACAAGCATCCCAGTTTGGGACTTTGAAAATCTGGTCTCCCTATAATTTACCATCAGAGTGCCACATTCGCCTGATATCCATAATGGTCACTCACTGTTATAAAGTTTGCTTTTCACTTCTGTTATTCCCTAACATTTGTCATGAATAACTGAATAGCTTTGTAAGTCCGGTTTCATAGAAATGATAAAGGTCAGAAATTCTCAAGCAAAGAAGGAATTCATAATAAAAAAGTTGTTTTTTTATTATTTTTTAGGTTATGTTAATTGGCAATTTCAAATTGCAGAGTGTGTGTGTGAGTGAGAATGGTCCCTGTGATGGACAGGAGTCCTGTCCAGGGTGTTTTGCCCAATTCTGGTGACTAAGTTTTTTCCTATACTGTAGATTTTAGAATCTACTGTACCTACTGACCTCCACCCATTGAGGACTTCAGTGCACAGTTGTCCATCATACCTGAATGTTATGCCATGTGTACATTTCCTAACTTAATATTGCTTTACAATCTAGTTTACTCTGTAAATCTCTTTGTGATGATGCATGATGTTAAAGGCATTATATAAAACAATGAATGTGAAGAATACGTAGACGTCGGGACTTATTCATTTGGTCTTTGCAGGGCAGAGCCTTGGACCAAATGACACCGTTTCCAATCTTGGAGAAAACCAGCCCTCGCAGGACGAGCAGCTGTGGCCAACAAGGCTAAGCTGGTGGAGGGGCAGTGTCACAGACAGCCGGGAGTGCCGCCTGGGGATGCTGCAACAGCTGCTGAGCTCTCTTGGGCGGGTTTTCCGCCACACCCGGAAGTGCTGCTGGAAGTAGGTCAACAAGTACCTGGAGCACTTCCGGGGGCATTATAAAAGGAGCCAGCAGTCACCATTTCAAGAGCCAGAGTCGGGAGGAGAGGGACTAAGCTTGCCAGAGAAGAGTGGAGGAGAAAGAAAGAAAATAAAGTATTGTTTAGAGGTCATTTGTGCTTTGGACTGTATGGACAGGGAAGACGTTCCACACGAGCGAAGAAAAATAAAAAGCATCTTTGTTTTTTATAAGTGCGCCTCCCGTGTCTGTCTGTGTCTGGTTAGCGCTGGTATAGCGCCATCTATTGTCACAACGTGTAGTAAAGCCTTAGATTATACAGATAGAAATCTTGTATACAAATGACACTGGGATAATCAACAATGAGTTAAAATGCCCAGTTTCAGAAAACGAAACAACGGATGCTGAAACCAGCTACATATAACATTCTCACATCTGCTTAATCTAATTTAGGATTTCAGATGTCCAGAATCTATACCAGCAGCATTGGCACAAGGTAGAAGAGAGCCCAGGACAGGGGACCAGTCTGTCATGGGGCCCACTCACCCACACCCACCCTCTCTCACGCTCACACGTGGCAACTTAGGAATTACCAATTCACCTGCATAATCTTAGTTAAAATCCCTTTTACTAAATTATTAAAAATAAGACAGACAGTGAGTTGGAACAATCACACAAAGATCTGATGTACTGTTCCTCAATCTCCCTTATTGAATTTTTCACCATCAATTGAAAACCTGATGTCTATAAATCTAAGACCAATAATAAAAACAAAAGTTCAGTTATGGCAGACACACAAAATTGCTGGTAATTCCAAGCCTCCATTACTGGAATATCTTAGTGGTTGTCTCGCCCTACTACAGACCAGTTAATCATGCCTTTTTGCCAATCTTCTTACTCTTTGGTCTGTCATAACTTGAACGTTTCATCTAATGTGACATAGCCATTACAGTCCAAAGATACTTTGTTTGGTGACCCTAAATAGGCTTAGTGATAATAAATATGGCCTGTGAGGGACTGACATCTTGTCCACCGTTAGCTCCTGCCTTCCTTTTGTCCATTGTCTCTACTATGTTTCTCTGTCCAGCTAACTTAAAAAAAAAGATAAAAGCTTGGAGGACAGATAAGAAAAAACTTATTTGAGAAAGAAAGGTAAAAAAATAAAAGATCCCCTAATCAAAGGTTGCTGCTGTTCCAATAACAGGCTCCACGGCTGCAATGCTGCACCTCTGGCATTGTGGAAAATGCTAATTGAGCGCTTTAAAGAAGCCTAGTTAAAAAGTGACACTGTTAGTGGAAGTGAATCTCCCGTGTTTACCTATAATGGTCTGCGACAGAAAGCCGCACACCTACTCCTGGAGCCAGCGCAGACTTCAGTGCCAGCAGGCGGCAAGGTTGTGCTTTAAAGGACTTGCACACAGCACAATTCCACGCTCGCCTGTGGTATGCTCCCCCTCATTTCTCTTTGCGCTGTCCATCATGCTGAAGATGTTGCAGCACATCTGGAAAGTATATGATGGGTCAGTAAATTTGTGCGAAGGTTATAGGGTGTGAAATGTGAAGCAGCAGCCTACTTTGGAGCAGCTTGTTCACATTAAAATATATAAGCCATGAGCTTTGCTCTGAATTGGGAAGAACTAATAAAGTAACTGCCACATGGGGCAGTTCGTGTAACTCTTTACATTATAAAGTGTCGTTAATGACTGTTTACTGAGTATTCTATTTGCATGGTTGTTATGACAACATGTACTTGTTTAATAACAATGTAATGCATTACCCAATCCAAAAATCTCTATTTTATGTAATGTCCTTCATACCAGGAACTTGTACATGGCACTTTACAAAGAAGGCAAAGTTACAATGTGCCTAATATGCATTTAGCAAAAGTGGCCATTTAAAGAAAAATTATAATTCAACATAAGACAAGTCTAAGGGACATGAAAGGCTGCAGCAGAATATTTATTTGCAAAGTTGACTTCAAGTTTTGTTCCTCTTCTTGATTTTTCTTTTGCACTACAATTGTTTGTTTTTTTTTTGCCATTTTATGTTATTATATCTAAGAAGGTCATAATTAAAGAATTTTTTTATGGTAGGACAGCAACTTAGTGGCAACTATAATAGGCAGTGTACTGTAAGACACTGAACTGTAAGTTTTGAGGTAGCTAGTATAATCTTTAGAACATGAGAACAGGCTATTCAGCCCAATGAGCTCGCCAGTCCTATTCCCCTAAACAGAGGTTTGAAGTTCCCTGATTTGTTAAAAGAAGAAAAACATTCCGAAATCTGCCCTTAAGAATTTTTTCAAATATGTCTACATGTTCTTTTTGAAAAAAATATTTTTAATTAAGAGTTGAGATCCACTGTGCTAACTCCCTTCATAATTTTTACACACGTCAATCATGTCACCTCTTAAGCTTTGTTTTCTTAAAGTGAAAAGAATCAACTCCATCAGTCTTTCCTCATAACTCATACTCTCAGACTGGAATCAGCCTAGTTCCTCCACTCAGGACTTCCTCTAATGCTGCTATGTCTTTTTTGTAATATAGAGATTGAAACTGTACACAGTGCTACAAGTGATGTCTCACTAGTGCGCTATAATTTAAGCATAACAGCCCTTGACTTCTACTCAACACATTGAGATGTATAATATAACATCCTATCAACTGTCTTGACTGCTTCTGTACACTTGTTGATGTTGATAAGAAGAAGAACAATTTACATTTATATAATGCTTTTCTCACTATTCTAAGAACTAGAGAGTGGGGAGCCACTTAATCTACCACAACTGTGCATCATTCATCTGGATAATGTAAAGGCAGCCATCATTGTTCCAGTAAACTCACCACACATACGCTATTTGGTGATAAAAGCATGAGAGAGAGAACCAATTAGGGACAGGAGATGATTAGGGGGACGGAATGACCAAGCCATGGTGGGACATTGGGGAAAACCTTACTCTTTACAAAGGATGCCTAGGGATCTTTTAAGAACACAGAGAGTATTAAAGTCCTTGGGTTTACGTCTCATTTGAAGGACAGCACCATTTTAACAGCACAATATTCCCATTACTGTACTGGGGCATTGGGATCCACATTTAGACCACAGGATAACCAGCCTTGCTTGCCTCTCCAACTAGGTCTGCCATCCAAGTACTGTATAGTGACAAGTCCACTATGATTTCTAGCTCAGATCTCCCATGTTGGATTCAAATCTAACATTTCTACTTCCTACATGTAATACTTTACATTTACTTACATTATATTACATCTGCTACAAATCTGTCTAAGCCTGTATGTGGTCCAATTCCACCTCTAACACTTCAGCTGATTTGTTATTATCTGCTCTTCCACCTGTTTTAGTATCATCTGCAAACTTAACCTGTTTTTTATATTATTGTCCAGAGTGATGATGTGTATTAAAAACAGCAGCAGTCCCAGCAACAGAGCCAGTCAAGCCATTAGACGACATAGACAGCCACTTAGGGCCACCATGTAAGAAAACTCCAGACATCGAGGGGGACCCCAAAGGTCGTCAAACTGTGATGATACTGGGTGGGCGCTGTTACCTCCTGGCCACCTCTTACAAAAGTGGAATTGTGCATGCACCCGTACAGCAAGGAGCGCATCCTCTTTAAAGTCTGTGGTATATTCACAAAAGGGCAATGTTTATACCACTGAAGGAGTGCGTGCTCTGGACACTGAGGGGGACCAAACAGGTCGTCGAGGTATAATAATACTGAATACCTGCTATTGACAACGAGGGGGCAACATCTAGTCTATTTTACTATTAATGCCCAGCACTACTCCCTGAGGTACAACACTTCTAACCTCACCTACTGCTGAAAAAATTCCCCTCACCATAACCCTTTGCTTCCTTTGTTGGAGCCAAGTTTGTACCCACCTACACACTGCGCCTTGAAATCCCACTTGCTTTACTTTCATCACTGACCTTTCATGTATTACCTTATTAAACACCTGAAAATCCAGATAAATACTATCATATGTATCTCTGATACTGTATGCTTTTGGTGCTTCCTCATAGATCTTTATTACTGATTTATTGTTTGCTTCTGAGCCAAAAAGTTAACCTTTTAGCTCTCACACTGTTTAAAATCTGAAACAATTGTACTGTTTCTGTGAACAGCCTTGGCATTCACAAAGGACAAGATTTTGTATAAAAGCAGTCTGTTCATTTATGAATCTTAAAAATGAACAGAAGATGCTCACAGGATGTTAGCTATCAGATTGTTTGCTGGCAGGGTGGGCCCCTAATAAATGAGGTCTTCAACATAAAACACAAAGATGCTGTATAAATTCTTTCAACTGACAAAAAGGTGATAGTGAGTAAATCCTTGCATCTGTCAGGACCACTACTGTAGAAGAATAGGGAAAAAACACCCAGTATTAGTAAAGCATCCTGTGGTAATGTTCATGCATTAGTCCAACGTTGAGCTCACTTGATCAATTCAAAGTAACTGGGGCCCAAACCCACAAGGTAGGAAACTAGATTAGGTCAAATGTCCATCACTAGACAACTATTTTAGAGGTACTTTGTAAAAGTAATGCTGGTTTGTGTGGTACTTCACAGTTCTTTAGTTTTACGGTGAATTTCTTTTCAGAGGTTGCGTGTCCTTACCCTGCCATTGTGGCTTATTATCTCAAACTGCTTCACTTTGGTATTATCAAGACATTCTGTTATCTAGAGACTAGGCAGTTCTGTTTGCTTGCTTGCCCCACAGACTCTTATGGAACAGAAACAGATAAGACACTTTGAGATCATTTACTGTTATTTCAGGCAGGGAATCACCAGTTAGCCTATATACGACATGACGAACACAGATAAACCACATTATTGAATTCATGAACATTCTTTTGCCAGCATAAATGAAAAAGGTTAGCCTACTAAAACACCCAAAATGATATCTCTGACATGGGAGAAACAGAAGTGAGCCACGGAGCAGTACAGTGACAAATAAAACCTTTCTGTATGCTTTTCATGTACAGTATAGTACAATTATTGCTTAATTTTAAATTACAGGTGAAGCCACTTGCTGCGATGGTGGGGTCAATCCAACACATTGTGTTTTACAGTTTTACTGCATCCAATGCCAATATCATCCCAGCCTTAGGAAGCAAAAGAATAGTAAGCTCACGGATACAGCTTAGCCGGGTATTCTGAACTAAACCATAGAATGAAGAGTACAGAACATACTTTAGCAATATGGGGGAAAGAATTCAAAGTTTACCATTACAGCTTCATACAAGCTGAGCATCTGAGCCTTACTGAGAAAAGAAAAGAAGTACGACTTGTTTAAACTAGACGACTGAGACTGAGAAGGGCATTGTGGGAAAGTTCTGCTAGTTATACTTCAGGCAGTATAGCAGTGAAAACAAGAAAACAAATGTCTCCATCTTACACCACAGCAAGCCGAATTAATAGAACAGAAAATTGCTTAATCAAATTGTCAGTGGAAAAATGGGGTGGAACAGAAGAGAAATAATCTTCCAGTTACAAAATCATTAAGGCTGGCAGGCTGAGCTATACAGAAAAGGGTGGAGGAAAAGCCTCCCATGTACAAGTCATCCAGACAGTACTGAGAGGAGCAATGGAAGAAAGACCTCCTGTAACGTTCCAGTCAACTGTGCAATACAGCGGAAACAGAAAAGGAAACATTTCCCAGTTACACCTCAATTGGCTGAATAATAAGAGCAATAGGAGAGAAAACAGCTTAGCCATATCATCAGTGGGGCAATGGGTGAAAGTGAGTAGGAAACACCTTCTGGTTATGAGCTCATTACTGCTAGCCAGCTGAACTTTAGGGAAAAGGGAGAGGAAATGCCTCCCAGATACCACTTGTTGAGACTGGCCAGCTGAACCAGCAGAGCGATATTAAGAGGAAATGCCCTCTACTGGCACCTGAACCACACCAGCGAAAAAAAAAAAAGAAAACATGCATTTGCTAAACTGTGCCCCAGAACTCTAGCATGTAAAGTATGTATTTAGTAGGAATTCTACATTATAAAAATAAAAATCCAATCAGTGCACTGAACATACAGGAGCACCGGCATATTTAGAATCACCCATCTGCCAATGTCGTACCAACATATGCCTTCAACATGAAGAAACGTAATCATTAAGCAGTAAAAAAAAAAATTAGTTTATAAATAAACATTCATAGGGTGTACAGAGCTTATTACTGTTTAGCTGTCCCCTGAGGATCCAACACAACATTTATAACATACAAGCCGAAATACCTGGCTTTGCCTGAGTATATTTATTGAACGGGTTAAGGAAAGAAAGCAAATGTTTATGTGTTTTTTAATTCAGGACCCTGTTGTTATTGTTAGCAGTCTCATCTGTCATCCATGCTGTCTCTCTATCAATTCCCTTGCTCTCGTGAGTCAAGAATTTCTTCTTTTTCGGTCCCACTGAATTCAAGAATTGTGGTAACTCCTTGCTGGGTTGTTACTATGAAAGATGTTATGTCTGGCTTGTCCTCTTAGTTCAAGGTGGACAGTTTGCAGTGCTTAAATTATGAAGAAAAGTTGACAAAGTAGGCGTTTAATAACAGCCCTTTGATTGTCCTTTGTGCTGCGCTGGAGTTCTACTCTCACTCAGGCCTCACCTAATACTCCCACCAAAAGAACATGATACTCATATTTATATTACAGTAGATAAAAACAGCATGCAACATTGCCCAGGTAAGTAATGCTAAGCTCTGATCAGTTTGTCTGCTAGTCTGGCTTCAAACTGTTCAGATGTCTCACTTATTCTGAGTCAGTAGGTGGCACTAATGTATAAAGTGTAGTGCACTCAGAAAAACTCACTGGGACCCCCAGGGTCAAAACTCTGGGTTCTGAAGTAGTCAGTCTTGTCCATATGGTCCTAGAGAATAGCTAGGCCAAATCTGGTCCAGACTGGTCAGTGTGTAGGGTTATATAAGAAACAGACTGATATTCTTTTTTACAGTACATATATAGATGAACATCTCCTTAGTGGTTAATGTCAAAATCCTACTAAAGACGTAGTAGCTATGTTAATCAAATAGGCTTCATTTTAAATACCTCAGTTTCAAGGACACACATTTATAAAGTGATTTATTAAAGCATCAACAACACTGCCACATGTTATATGAGTTTTATTTTATATGGCACCTTCTACAGGTTGCAGTGTCAGAAAACATTGTGACAATAGATGGCGCTATACCAGTGCTTAACCCGACACAGACAGACGCAGGAGGCACACAAATGTTTTATTTTTCTTCACCACATCCCCATTTCCCATGGGCACAACATAGTCCCACAAGCACAATAGCACACAATACAAATAACTCCTCTACTTCTCTCTTTTATCCTTCACTTCTCCTCAACAAGCTTTGTCCACCTTCCATCCGACTCTGGCTCAATGAGTAGTCTCTACTGGTCCCTTACATAAGTCACCCAGAAGTGTTCCAGGTGCTCATTGCCCCACTTCTGGCTGCACTTCTGGGTGTGCCAGAAGAACCACCCACACGGGCTTAGGAATAGTGCAGCACCCCCTGGTGGCACCCCTGGATCCCAACAGTGCTGTAGATAATCTCCCAGGAGGCCCTGCGGGAGTCCCAGGCACCACTGCAACCCATTAGAGGCTGCCATCTAACGTCCCAGGGGAGGTACTGTGCTGCCCACACTTACTCCCCTGGTTCTCTCAGGGAAGAAGCGACCCGGCTGGGCAAAGACGCCAGCAGCCTGTGACAACATTTTATAAACTTTAATATGGAATGCTGTATCACTTAAGATTAATTTATACAAATCCTTGCAAATAAAGAACAATAACAAAATAAATAAAAGAAAAGTGGACGAAAAGCAATCATTTCTGGTCTGTTCTACTTGTAGCAGAAGTGTTGCAATATTTTTTCTTTTTTTGTAATTTTTTCATATACCATAAGAATAATTTTATTATAGATTATTTTTTAATTGTCTCAAATAAACATCACACATTATTCCATTTGCTGAATCTTCCTTTCTACTACAAGGCCACATGGAGCCAAAGTTGCAAATGGCACACAGAAGGACCCAACACAAGATACAATACCAGTCCACTACAGGGCACAATTTAGAGTCACCAATCGACCCATTCTACGCATCTCTGAGATGTAGGCGGCAATAAATGTATCTGCAAGAAACTTGATCATGAAGGAATGAGTAAAGTCCACATGGTCCATAACCTAGCTCACCACATTTAAATTATTCAGGCTTTTTTCTTCCATGCCCCACTTCCTGAATGGGGTCCTCCTGTACACATCATCCATCCATCCATCCATCTACTTTCTAAACCTTCTTCATTCATTCAAATTTTTACTTGAATACACTTGCATCCTCATTGGTTGGCTGAAATGTCTGTCAGGGTTAAACCATTTCTGTTTTAGATAGAAAAGTGTTGCCTGATCAGAATACAAGCATCCGAGACACACTGTGCTCTCTGCTAATAGAGTTAAACCTTCTAGGAAACTTTCAGGGAGGTAGGAGACCCCAAATTACGTAATGCATAAAACAAAACTAGACTCAGACAGCAACTATATTATTAATAAAATATTATGGATGCTTCAGATTCTGCAAGAAACATGTCCCTAGTGACCAGCTCATGTTATGGTACAGCTTGCCTGCACCTGATAGCCCACATGGCCCACTGCCAAAATAAGGCACATCAGGTCACAGTTGAGGCTGATGGAAAACTTGTGGTTCTGAAATTGGAACTTCATCTGTCCTCAGAAAGAATAACATTTCCCAAAACTTAGGAACTAGTCACTAGAAACAGAACCTTTAAGCAATAGGAACAACAGTTGCAAGTCAGAAGCCCATCCAATAAGAGGTGCTAGTGCTTTAAATGGTGCATGAGCTCCCACACAAATCTTTAGGCAGTGAAAGCCCTAGTCATACACTAACATGAATGCCCATAATGCCAAAAATGAACTCCCAGGATGATGCCAACTGTACATGGGTGAAATGCAACTGTTTAAATGACAGGGTTCCCCTTCCATCAAAAGCCTCCTTGACTGGAAATTATAGAGCTGTCAAAGAGTTGAAAGAGTCAGAGAGTATTTTCCCTAAATATACAGTTAATGTCGATGTAATCTCTACAGTACAGTTACTGTCATTAGCCATCTTAGCCTGCATGAATGCTTTCTTCTGTTAATGTGTTTGCTACTGTAATTGCACAAATAGCATGTTTGTTTGTATACAGTAAGTCTGGAGCCCTGCCAAGAGACTGTCATATACACATGGACTAATCAGCTGTCATAAGGGGAAAACATTCCATCTGAGTATCATGTGAGGATGAGCTCAAGCTCGCCAGTGACACTACACTCTGCCTTGCATTTCTGGGTTCACTGTCCAGTCTTAAGAGAAGAAAAACAAGATAGAAAGTGTTTCAGTAGGTTTAAAAAAGTATCAATTTCCCTGTTAGCTAGCTAACTAATGTAACTAATTATTAGATTGATTCAGTCACTAATGTGTTTTATCTTATATATAAACATCTACGCGTGGAAGTGTGTGTGTCTGTCTATCTGAAATGTGAAGTGGCCCGGAAGTGCAAGGCTGCAGCATGACTCTCAAAGAAAGCGACTCTGTCACCAAAATGAAACCAACCGAGAAAAGAGAAACTCCCTGAGCCGCTAATACACAAGTAAGGCGAGGACATCGGCAAAACAAAACCTCTGAGGAGAGACAAACTAACTTAGCCGCTGATAGACAATGGAGGCGAGCACAACGGCAAAACAAAACCACTAAGGAAAAAGAACCTTGCATAGCCACGAATGCACAACCAATGCAATTGATTGATTGAAGTGCCAGAATCCATGGTTTTTAGGAGCCTGGGCTTTTTATAGCACGGGCTTACACAGCTAGTAGTTTTATAATTAATTGAACAATACTAAGATTTATACAGAAAAGACATCCATTTGCCTCTTGATTTATTAAATATGTTACTTAGCAAATACTTGGACTGCAAATATCATACTTCATGGGTGTGTTGAAGGAGTTAAGAGGAGAGGACACCCAAGACAAAGAGTGGGGCTTCCTTTCAATTATGTGAGAGCCAACGTCGATGAAGGGCAATGACCACATCGTACAGAAATATGACAAAGAAGAACAAGAACATTGCTACTAAGGTTTAGAAAGTGTTTCCATCTACCGACAGATAACAAAGTGTGGCGCCATGTTTATATTGTAGCTTCCATTACATCATCAGTGTGACAGTCACGGTCATGTGACCTCCAAAATGGCATAATGTAAATAAAGAAAACTAAGACTCAAACAAAAAATAACTTTTAAATTAAAAAGCAAATTGTGAAAATAACAGAAACTGAACCTCAAAGTAGATATAAAATACACATATAAACAAACATTATTACTGCACTGATGATATTTAAAGTTAATCACAAATCAGCTGATCAATTTTAATATCTGGTTAGTAAATTAGTTAAATTAATTTATTTAGTTTTAGCATGAAATAATTAATTTGATTTCTGTACCTCTTAGGGTCCTCTTTTCCCCAGTCTATTATTGTTTGTGGTATAATAATGAAATAATATAATGTGAAATAAAGAAATAAATACTCAACATGATACCTATATGATGGTGTTTTAGATATAGTGAAGCCAATAGGCAAGAACAGAAACTGCAAGGTCACAGGTTCAGACCTCAACACTGCTCTACTGTATGACCTTGGCTTCTCCAGCCCTTATTCTGCTCATTCTGCCTGTACATTATGATCAGGTGACAGTCCCAGTAAGGCTTGCAATATAGCAGTACCAGTCCAAAACAATGGACTTCAGTCAGGGCAGGACCACTGACTCTTTCTATTTTTTCTTTTCTGGTTCTTCTGTGATGACATTCTGCACCACCACCACCTGATCAAAGTCCTTTGCAGCCACTTGTGATGCTTTGAATGAAAGTGGATACCCCAACTTGTTATGAGACCCACTGCACTGAATCCTGATAGATGAAGCTAAAAACACAGTAAGGAATAACTTAGGAACGTTTATGTTAGATAGAATACCCAGTGGGGCTGGGTAGTCTTTTGGCCTTGGTACCCTTGCAGATTTTGTTTTTTTTTTCTCCAAGTTAACTGAAGCTTTTTTGTTCTTCCTGGTTATCTGACCTTATCATTGGACTTGCATTTAAACTCCTAAAAAAATTCTGTATTTAAGGACTATATCTCTCTTAATTATTTATCTAACTTATGTAGGTGTGCATTATTCATTTTATGTACTATTTATTCATTGTCATCTAATTTTACTTTGTTTTTTTCTTTGCTTGTAATTATTTCTTTGACATTTTGTAAAGCACTTTGAGCAACATCCTGTGTATGAAAATGTGCTACAGAATTAAATGTTGTTGTTGTCTGCTAGTCCAACAGGCTTGAGATCAGCTTTATCACTGAGTCCCACCTCTGGCCCCAGATAGTCTTCTCCATTTCTTAAGATTTACTTCAAGCCTCTATACCACTTACATCTCTGTTTGTTTTCTCCTTCAGGAAAACAAGTTCTAAATTTGAATTTCAACCAAAGAAGAATACGTTCATCAGGAACTGTTCTATTCCCACACCCTGAGGATACCACCAACCAGAAGGTCCCTAAAAATGAGTCAGTCAGCTGGCTGTCTTGAGCAGGTTCATTTTTTTGTGCCAGTCGCTGCGATAGGTCAGGTTATTCTGACATGCTGAGCATTAGCCAATCAGCAGCAGCATCGCCCCTTAAATAGTTACAGCAGCTGCAGTCGATCACAGGTTACATTAAACTTAAAAGCAGGAAAAATGCTTGGCTTCTCAGCTGGGAAGTAAAACAAAAATGTTTAAAATGAAGGGGGGGAGGAATGTATTTGGCAGAGAGAGTCGTTTCTATTTTTTGAAGGTTTGCCGAACTGTTGTAAGACAGAAGAGCCAGCCAGCATCGTGAGCAGACTTGAGAAAATGACCACTGTTTGGTTTTGCTGGGATCTGGACATTTGAGTTAACCGAATATTACTTTATAGATTAAATGTGACAGATCATTTCTGAGATATTTTGGTATTAGATGCAAAGACGGAAACATTTGTGGGTGACAAAAAGATATAAAATTTACTGAGGACTGGTGCTTAACATTAGTGTTAATGAATCAGTTCAGACTCTAGCATGTTCAGTTTAATAAAGTGACCTTGTCACCTGCATCTTATATGATATCATGGATTTCCTGTCCCCATGGAGGGTGTTCTACAGGATTATAATGCCTCTATTCCATTTTCAGTCAACCCAATTAATCATTTGTAATGAAGTCTAGGAACATTGTACACATGATATACTATATTCCTTGAAGATGCTGGCTCATACTCTACCATAACACATACAGTTGTTCTAGTGGCACGTAGTGGCTTGGTTCCCTATAAAATAAATTCAGAATGGTGTTTCCTTACTATTTCCACATTCTGAAATAATGACCTCCAGCAAGTGGTGTGACTTAGTGAGGACCACATATGGTACACAGATACACAGATTCTGAGTAATGTTTTTTTAATCCAGAGACTAATGGCCATGTCTTTTCTTCTAGGGTTAAAAACTTTAGGAAACAACAATGACAAGTCTGAGGAAGTCAGCTATCTCTGTGGTTTTAACAGTAAAAACGGTTTGAGAGCTGGTGTAGAAAGACAATTTACAAAGCACCCCCTAAGCAAAGTAGGCAAAGTTTAAGTCGAGCTGTCCTTTCACATGTAATATGGGTGGTCAGGATGCACTATCCTGTTAGACAAACTGAGACAAATCTCCTAAACCAAACTACCAATTCATTCAAACCTCACAGCCACCCTTTCAGTACATTCTTTACCTATCACAGCCACAAACACTTGAAAATGAAGACAAAAAGAATTTGGCAAAAGATCTACTTAATATTATCAAAAACATCTGAGGTGCTCATACTTCATATGTTTTACAGGTTTTACAAATTCTTTTCGAATTCTGAATTACAAGTAAGTTTCAAAGAGAGAATACAGTGCCAGCAGTTTAAAGATGGAAATATTCCCATAGAGGTCTGATGTGCACACAGGTCAGTGTCTTTCTTTCAGCTTTAGGCACTAATATATATCATTTAAATATTCAAAGCAAATGAAATATAGTTAAATCGTAGAACATATGTGGTGTGTTATGTAATGCACGTCAATGCAGCCGTTCTTGATAAAGTTGAGTTACAGACACAGATCTGCACAGCTCCCTGCTACTGCTCACCCTTGATTAGGTTACATTTATACCTAAAGCTAGCTATGGAGGGCACAGCTTGAGTGTAAGTCAACATCTGGCACTGCAGATTATTAAAGACATGGAGAGATGCTGACAGGAACCTGGTGGTGTTTGAACATGAATGGGTTATTGGATAGTATTTGGAAAACTTGGAGCCTAAAGAGTGATGCCTCTATCATGTCTTCTTAAATGTCATCTCAAACACGTTCTGGTGGAAGGTTTTAACTCAAAGGCATTTCACACATTTACACAATTTAAATTGCATAATTCATGCTTCATGTTCAGGGTAATTTTATACAAGGACATGGTTTTCAAGACAATGCATTGTGTTCCCCAGTTCAACATACTGTTCAATTATGTTTACTGGACTACCTCCTGAGAAGAAAGACGTTTATTGGGGCCAGTATATAATGTTCACACACCCAGTCAGAAGGATTTATTTCTATTTTGCAAATATAGGGTACACATTCAAAGTGCCTCCTTCAGCTTTGCTAACATTTTAATATTGTACATTCTATGTTTGGGTATCTTACAAATACTTCTCAGATTATGTAAAAAAATATGTCAGATATATTTGAATAATACTTACAGACAGGTGGATGACTCAGTATCATCTATTGTACTGTATATAAAACTAGCTGATTACCCAGTGGCTTCGCTCACTGAGTGCAAGGGAAAAAAATAAAAAGTAGTCTATAAGTTATTAAACAGTAAAACATTAACATTTAAGAAGTAAAGATATATTGATCACTACTGGAGTGGTTTGTGGTAAACTACATTTTAAAGGTGCTATAGCACAACAGGTAAGTAGTATTAAGAGCAGCTAAAATGTATTTGAATCATCTCTCGGTAGTAGATCCCTTGTGAAAGTCGCTACACGACTGCTGTGGCATAGAAATTACATTTTCTATGTGATCGTCCAAATTTCTGCCTGACAACCTTGCACTGCATGCCTGTGATTTACTTCTTAAAATAATTCATCACAAAAGGAACCTTGAATGTTGTGGGGTTTTAGTGACCGAAACTCACCTTAAGAGACAGTCATGCTGAGCAATTTACAAACAGAGTCCTGCTTTGATGGCGCCGATTACACTCATTCGCAAAGATTTCCACTCTCCCAGGAGCCGGCGGGGCACTTGAAGTGTCACAAACAGTGTGAGAAGAGAGGACGCTGGCCGAAACTGTGAAGCTCTCGATCCGGCGGAGCAGCCCGACATTCCACGCCTCCCAGCGTCCACTTTGTTCTCACGACCCCTCGCCACTAAAGGCGGTCTCATTTTCACATTGTTTACAGCTTGGCACAGTTAAAAAGTAGAAAGGTGCAAAGCTGTTTTCCTCATCTCTTCTACTATTAAGTACTGCCAGCTAAAAAAAGTTACAATGTGGCAGTTTCCGCGACAGTCACGTGGACGAATAAATAAAACTTCCCTGTCAGAACGCGCCTGGCGACGGACGGCTCAGCGCTGTAGTCCAGAGATGAGGGCTGGGAGATGGCGACGCGGGCGCACTTCTATGGGATAGATCGGCATGTTTGTGTTTACTTCTTTTCAATATCAGTAAAATAACTCTCACACAAATAATAACAATTCGTAAAGATGAAATAAAAATGGCGTCCACAAACGAAGTGATTAGTTCCTGTATTATAATATGTTCTGTGGTCATACGTAATTTCCGTTTCATACATAATTTCCATATCACGTAGTCATACATAATTTCCGTTTCAAAACGCAAAAAGAATTTTATATATATAGGTAATTCTTCATAATTCTCAGTCAGATAGATAGATAGATAGATAGATAGATAGATAGATAGATAGATAGATAGATAGATAGATAGATAGATAGATAGATAGATAGATAGATAGATAGATAGATAGATAGATAGATAGATAGATAGATAGATTATAACTTAAGAAAACACATCCAACTAATTCAATAAGCTATGTTAAAGTAGCTATCCATATTACTAACCGAGAATAAACCGGATATGGACGCAGGTACACGGTGATGGGACCATGAGACGTACTGCACAGGCGTGCTTCTCATATACCGCAAGCGAAGTCTTATCCACCACGAACGAAGGAGTCACGGCCCAAGAACGAAAGAGCTCAACTAACGTGAATGAGAAATGAAGCAACAACGCGCCCATTGCTAACGACTAACGACACAGCCACACACAAAAGAGGATTCTGCGCTGCACCCCAGAGTCAAATGTGAGAGGCTACGGAGGCCCCACAGGTTCACAAAGATACTATGGAAGGTGCAGGCGTCACCGGTATAATGTGAGTGGCACTACTGCAGAATGAAGGCGCAGGCGTCACCACCATATTGTGAGTGGCACTACTGCGGAGTGAAGTTAGGAATAATGTGCTGCTTGGGATTGTACAAACCGCTGAACGCTTAACACCAAATTCAAACACAATACAGCTCAACGATACAAACACAAGCCCACCTGGATAAGATCAATGAACGCAGGCGCCTACAATGCGCGTCTGAAACTGCGGAAGCAAAGCAAGCACAGGTTCAAAACGAACGACCTCAACTGACGGATATACAAACACGAGACCGCCTGGATAAAATCAATGAACGCAGGCACCTACAACGCGCGTCTGAAATGCCGCGGGCAAATTGGGCACGGCTCCAAAACGAACGAGCTCGACTAATGTATTTCAGGATACCCAACGCCGGGGGTAGGCGAGCAAAGCAAGCAGGGGGCAGAGCCCCCTTGTTTAAGAAATAGATGGCCAAGTTAAACACTAGGATAAGAGAATCTAAGGCTATGTCCACACTACTACGTTTTCATTTAAAAATACAGACATTACTCTCCATTTTTGCCTTTCATCCACATTACCCTTGCATTTTTAACTCTGGAAAACAGAGACTTTGAAAATGTTCTCCAGAGCTATAAACTTTTGAAATGCTGGCTTGGTGCAGTGTGGATGGGCGAAATCGCACACTCTAAACACGCTCTGATTTGTTTGTACTTATTACGTGGCCCTTTCTTGATTGAATCCTGCTCATTACAACATTTCATTCCAAGACTGGCCTTCCCTTATGGAAGAAAACCATATTCCAATGTAGCGAATATTTAGGAGGTGAGCTCCAGTGTTTGTTGTGTTGTTTACTGGTATACATCTAAATTGTGTTTAAAATTGTTTGAATGTTATATACATGTGCAAAAGGCAAATAGTTTACCAGATGCTACGTATTTGTGATAAAAGCTATAGCTAGCAACATTATTAACACTTCAAGAATTTCTCCACAAAATGTGCCTGTGCTCAGTGTAGACAAATAGCTATGTCATACTCTTTTTCGGTCGTTTTAGTGTGGATGGAGATACAATTTCAAGCAATGTAAAAGTGCTGGTGTGGACAGAGATTGTTTTGTTTCAAATGCTGTTTTTAAATGAAATTATAGTAGTGTGGATGTAGCCTAAAGCGAATATGCCTACTGCCTGATAAGAAAATGAACAATTCAGTCAAGTGTTTAGGAAAACAGCTGTCTTATCGAGAGTATAATTTTACAGATTCTTAAGCCCAAGAATCAAACAGAGTATAAAATGTATGCCTAGTCTTCCTCACTCCATAATTAAAGAGGTTTTTGCTAGAGAGCAGGAATGTGGGTGCCAGATGAATGAAGTGAGAACATCACAGCTGCTCTAAGAAATGTGCTCTAAATGTAGATAGATACGAAAGGAGCTGCATAAAATAAATACAGCAAATACCTATTGCTTGTTGGATGTTTTTAAACCCTTGCACCCCCAGCGTGGTGCCGTTTTTCAGGCACATGTCCACATGTATGAATCAAATTCATTATTTGGTAAAAATACTTAATCAACAGTTAGTCACCAAGAGTTTAAAGCCATTTCTGATGACAACTTGTACTCATTAGATCAGTAAAACAGCTTTGAGACTTCCAAACACATGGATAATTTTACACATCTAGACCCACCCAAGTTTCATTGGCATAGGACCATACAATGGACGTGTAGCCCTGGAGACAAAGCAACATTACACTGAAGTAAAGCTTTCTACAGCCATATTCCCGCAGTACACATCATACAAGTTTGAAAACCATACCAACAAGCCATTAAAGTGCCTTTCTGTACCTGTAACAAAAAAATCCAAGCCACTGACAAAGTGGTTGAGACGTTTGACACTTTAAATTAATTAAGTTGCTTCATTGGCATAACATATGTGGTCACTGCTGCCAGTTCCTGTATGTAAACAAACACTTGAGTTCCACAAATGTAAACGCTGGTAAGTAACTGCATTTCAGTTGCTCAAGTGCAAAAAACAAGAAGTTTAAGCAGACAGTGAATACAACCATCCCAGCATGCTGACTGTCAAGCTTCACATACACTAGCATCTGCAACACCACCAGGTCTGGCACTGCCCTGTTTCCCCACAGGATACTCTATATTAACACTATTGGACCATAAAGGTCTTTCAGGGCCTCCGTCTGGTTTTCTCTAAACAATGCTCCATAGTTCTCATCCCTTCTCTGCATGTACAGTTACAAGTCATGGAGCCTGCCTTCCCAGCCTTCTCAAACCCCGGCTTACCCTGACATAGGCCAGGTAGTGTTGGCACTTCTCCTTCATGTGAGACAGTTGGATGTGTTCGGTCACATGACTTGATAGCTCCCCATTCAGGACAAAAATCACCCTTGACTGCTGACCCTTCTCCTTTTTCATTACATCTGCCGTGAAGTTGTAATCCAGCCCTGCAGAAAACAAAAAGAAGACCATTAGGCTTTTTTTCTTTAAAGGAGATGACTTGACAGTACAATAAATTGTATTCTATTGTATTGTATTTGTTTGCCACACTCACCTCAGTCTTGGTTTTATATCTTAGCAATTTGAGTACAGGAGTGATGTGATCTCTCAATAATGTGGCAAATTGTGTAACCTGAACCTGAGGCTATGTCCACAACACTACGTTTCATTTAAAAATGGCCTTTTAAATGAAAGTGATCTCACACAAGCATTTTCACATCGTTTACAAAAGTATCTCCGCACACATTAAAATGACCGAAAACGCATATGGCACACCTACACTGGGCATGCACAGAGCACAGACGTCTTGTCCAAAACCAGAACCCCTTGAAGGAATGGTAATGCTGCTGGCCATGAGATTTAACTCAAAACTGTAATGAGTAGTATATTATTTTCTTTAGGTGCATGTAGGCAACATTCAAATTGTACAAAACACAAAAATTAGGTGCATACAGATAAGCAACACAACAAGCCCCAAGGCAAGCAGCTCTTCTAAGTTGTAATACGTTTCTCTTCTGTGACGGTTGACCAATCAGGGAATGAGATCTTGTAACGAGCAGGATCCAATCAGAGAAGGGCTACATAATAAGCACAAACAAATCAGACTGTGATAAGAGTCCGTATTCCCACCCCTCTACACCACATCGCTGAGGCTGCGTCTTCAAAAGTTTACGACTCTGGAGATCATTTTCAAAAGTCTCCGTTTTCAGAGGTTCAAAACACCAGGGTAGTGAGGATGGAAGGATAAACTGAAAGTAATCTCTCAATTTTTAAGCAAAAAGGTAACAATGGTGGTGGGGTCTGATAAGTGTCCTGAATGAGAAACCAAACCACCATGACTAGAATATATCAAGGATTCCTGAATTAAAGAGAAACCACCAGGGTGAACAGATTAATGCTTAATTGTATGAGGGCCACTGCTGTAACGTGCACGTTGCAAGGAAAGACAGCATGAGGAGTGAAAATGGAGGTTCAAAGGCAGCCAGCATAAAGACACAATACCTGAGTGCATTTCCTTTGTGATGCTGGGTAGGGAGGAAGAAGCAGCATACAGTAGCTCTCTTGTGAAATGGTGGAGTGCCAACTGAGTGTTTTCCTGTTTCTGCGTCTCGATACACCCAGCTACTCACACACACACACATATCACAAGTCTCATGGAGAGGAGTCTGACCTTGAGCGGCATGTGACACTATTATAACAGCTCTATTTTCCTCCCCCTTTTAAGAAGGGCTTTGTGCCTAATCACATCCCTTACAAAAAGTTAACTGTTGCTGCTAGCAATGTGCTGCTGTTTTGCATTTGGGTTCACCAGATGCTACATGGATGAACCTTCTTAGAATAACATTTTGTTACAGTTGCCATGGAAACAATGTTGTTGCCTTTTGGGCTCGATCAATACAAAAATAGGAAGTGGTTAATGAAAATGTGCAATAACGTCACACAAAGGAGGCACCGCATTTGAAATAATCATTAAGGGTAACAACGTTCCTTACCGAAACTAGATGATGGAAGGGAAGGGCAGAGCAGAGGCAGGGTAACGCTTCTGAATAATGAGACTAAATGGGGAAGGGATACGGCAGAAAGCAGGAAATGTCCATGTGTTAGGATAATGAATGCAGGGTACAGCACAGAGAAGGCAACGATAAAGCAATGGTGCAATAGCATCAGTTTTATTTTTTTAATATCTGGACTTGGTGACTCTAGCCACAATGAAAAGATAAACATCAGGACAACTACTGCCACGTGTCTCACTTTGCTCTGTCTTACCAAGCTGGGCTGAGCTAGCAACACTTCATTAAAGCACAGTGACTTGAAAGGCAAGTGCAAGGTCTAAGCTCACATGTGGACTTTTAAAGGCAGAAATGAACTTATTTTTGGGAGTTAAACACTTGAGCAGATGTGCAGCCTGAATTGCATTCCCCCACTAAACGCTTCCTCACTTCCTCTTTCAGCTGGCCACGGTGAAACGTGCATTATCAGCTGGACAGTGTATAAGTGGGCAAGGTGCTTCCTGCCCTTCAGGGAAACAGATGTCTGTCCCCTTAAGACAACCCAGCAATCCCCTTCAAAGACTACTTCCTTGTTTTTCAACTGCTCAGTAACACACATTGCTGCTGCAAACTAGTCATCTAAATCATCTCTGAACTGGAGAAATATGTCTATCTATCTATTGTCACACATGTAGACCAGAGGGTCACCTTCCAGGCTCACCTAAGGGACGTTGTACCACCCTGGAATGAGAGGGGGTGCTGTCAATAACAGTCTTGTGCCAAGAAACCGCCCCTTGGAGCCAGAGAAGCCCCTGCCCTTCCACTCTAACTGATATAAAAGGGAGATGTCCCTGGAAGTGGGGTCTCATTTGGACCTGAGAGACCAAATGTTCGGAACAATTCCATACCTGTAACAGCAAGAGAACATCGCTAGAGGGCGATAAGACACTATTGCCAGTATTACTTTGATCATGCCATTAACTGTTAAGTTCATTTTTGTTTTTTCTTTGAATTAAACTGGGTTTGCCCAGATGGCACCCCAAATACTTTGGGACTTGCTCTGCCTTCTCACTCGCCCTCCCTATACTATCTATCTACAGTCAGGTCCACAAGTATTTGGGCAGTGACACGATTTTCAGAATTTTGGCTCTGTGCGCCACCACAATGGAGTTGAAATGAACAAATCAAGATGTGATTGAAGTGTAGACTTTCATTTTTAATTTAAGGCGTTTACCAGGAAAATTCTATGAGCCATTTAGAAGAGACAAATATTTTTATACATGGTACCCCCCTTTCCAGTGTCTCAAAAGTATTTGGACAAACTTAGATAATCATGGATATAACAATCATTTTCAATACTTAGTTGAAAATTCTTTGTAGTCAATGCCTGCTCAAAATCTGGAACCCATGTCCAACTTCAAATGCTGAGTTTCCACCCTAGTGATGCTTTGCCAGGTCTTTACTGAAGGTCTTTGCTTTCATGAAGTCTTGTCTTGATTTTAGACTTTGGCAATGATAGGTCTACCACCTGGGGAGTATTCTTGGTTTGTTTAAATGTCATGAATTGTTTTTTCTTCACCAAGGAAAGAATTCTCCAGTGATCCAGCACATGGTGGTCCATGCCTTCTGGTGTTGCTGAGCTCTCCAGTGCATTCCTTCTCTTTAAGAATATACCAAATGGTTGATATGACCACTTCTCTTATTTCTGCTATCTCTCGGATGGGTTTGTTTTGTTTTGTTTGCCTAATGATGGTCTGTTTTTAACTTGCATGGACAGCTCTTTGGACCTCAGAGATGTAACAGACACAGCTTCCAAATACAAATTCCACACCTGGAATCAACTCAAGACCATCTACCTGCTTAATAGTTAATAAAAGAAGGAGGGGCCTGCTCACACCTGGCTATGGAACTGCTTGTAAGTCAATTGTCCCAATACTTTTGAGCCCCGAAAATAGAGGGACAATGTTTAAAAATAGCTGTCATTCCTAAATGGCTCATACAACATTTCTGTTTAACTCTTTGAGTTAAACTTGAAAGTTTATACTTTGATTATATTATTCCTTCATATAAAATCCATTATGGTGGCATATAGAGCCAAAATTTATTAAAATTGTGTCAGTGTCCAAATACTTATGGACCTAACTTGTGTTGGCTTTTTTCTGGAAATTGTAATTTTCCTTTAAAGACAAGCTGTAAGATGGACGGGCATTTCTATGGTGGCCAGCTGTGTTTGTGTCTGCTAGTGTTTATCTATCTATCTATCTATCTATCTATCTATCTATCTATCTATCTATCTATCTATCTATCTATCTATCTATCTATCTATCTATCTATCTATCTATCTATCTACCTACCAACTCAATTTAATCCATTATTAGGGTTTTATGGATTGGGCCCTATTGTATTTTACGACATATAAACAAAGTTTAAATCTGAGAATATTGATCTTCTTCATACCATTTTATTTGTAATTTTGTGCCCTTATATTATATACTAGGGGGCTCCGCCCCCTGCTCACTTCGCTCACCAACCCCTGGTGTTGGGAATGACAAAGAGCGTGATGTATGAATGAGATATAGAATAGTGTGAAGGTGTAGATGATGCAAATAGAAAGCAAACAATAAAGTGTGTGGCACAGTGTAAAGGTCTATTGGAAAATTTCTTTGTACACGCCGTTTAAGTGTAAAAGGTAATTCCAGGTCAGAACTTGTAATGTCAATGAAGATGGTTATTGTTGTGATCAGAGTCAAGTTTGTCAGAGCTTATAAAGAGTTGTGTCTCTCCAGGAAGTAATGGAATGACTTGGGTATTTATGTTTTCCACATTAATATTTTTTGGACATAATATAGTGCGTTGTGTTAAAAGGGGCATTTGGTCTAATGAGATTGCTGTTCCAAATCTGTCTGTAACTAAGTCATCGCAGATAAAGGCTTGAGGAATTGTAATAATATGTGGGTGAAGTCCATCTGTATTGGTGAGTGTACCATCTCCCAGTTGTAATAAGCAATTGTTATGATCTGGTTCTGGACATCGTATCTTTTTTACTAACTGTATCTTTTGAAAGCAATGCCAAATGTCTGCGTATTTTAAGGTGTACTGAACAATAGCCGAGCGCATGGCATGTGTAAGAATAGCTAAGCACTGTCTAAAATCTCCTCCTAATAAAAGTACCTTTCCTCCAAAGCGAATATCATTATTCATAAACGTTTGTAGAAGTTTATGAATGGTGTTGAGTAAGTGACTGGATGCCATTGTACATTCATCAATAATTAACATTTTTGCAAGACGGATGTCACGTGCAGTGCCACCGTTAATGTTCATAGTGGATACCGATTTGTAGGATCTAATGCAGTTGATAAAGATTTCACTTTCAGGTACATCGTTAGTTAGAAGCTTCTGTAGATATTCAGGATATGAATGTAAAGGAGGCAGTCTAATTTGACCCTTTTGACAACAACGTGTAAATGTATTACTTGTATTGCCAGTTGTTTCTTCAGGGAATTGAACTGAATGACAATGATTGCAAATGACATTGATTAATCCGAATGAATTTTCATGGTGTATGTTTTGCTTGTGCCGTTTGAGAGGCGCGTTGTTGCATGTGTAGTATTTGGGACGTGTTGTTTTGGAGCTGTAATCGATTTGCCTGTGCTGTGTGAGAAGCCCGTTGTAGCCTTCCTTGCCGTTAACGTATGTCTGAGACGGGAGGTGTTTCGTTTTGAATCCGTGCCTGTTGCGATGCAGCACTTTGATTGATAGATTGCGTCATGTGGATCTAGGATGTAGATTTGTGCATATTTGCGTTGTTGATTTGTTTCAGGGTGCACTGTTCCAATGCGATGCAGTATTTGTGCACATATGGGAAAGCAGTATGGGCCATTGCCTTTTGGTGGCCTGATATTTACTCCGGTAGATGCAAAAGCAAATGAACTATTGTAGGATCTAATGCAGTTCATAAAGTTTTTACTTTTAGGTACATCGTTAGTTAGAAGCTTTAGTTGAGCTTTGCGTTTTTGGAGCCGAGACATTTTTTCTTTTAGAAATATGGATAAGTAATAAGGAGTATTGCACTCACTGTTAATATGGAGCCTTTTCTGCGGTTGAACGGTTAATAGTGCCTTATTGTAATGAGATCCACCTATGCTGCATAGTGTGAATTGTGTTTGGTCCCGTTATCCGAGCGGTATCGTTTTGTACCTGTGATCGTGAATTCATGACTTGTTTGTTCTTGAGCGTGAGAAATATGGATAAGTAATAAGGAGGATCGCATTCACTGTTAATATGGAGCCTTTTCTGCGGTTGAACGGTTAATAGTGCCTCATTGTAATGAGATCTACCTATGCTGCATATTGTGAACGTGTTGAGATGACGTATGTTTAATACGGACGGTTCATTTAGAAATGGGGCTTTGTGTGTCACTTGTTATTTATGTTACTGTGGTCGTAGATTTGTGCATATTTGCGTTGTTGATTTGTTTCAGGGTGCACTGTTCCAATGCGATGCAGTATTTGTGCACATATGCAAAAGCAGTATGGGCCATTGCCTTTTGGTGGCCTGATATTTACTCCGGAAGATGCAAAAGCAAATGAACTATTGTAGGATCTAATGCAGTTCATAAAGTTTTTACTTTTAGGTACATCGTTAGTTAGAAGCTGTAGTTGAGCTTTGCGTTTTTGGAGCCGCGACATTTTTTCTTTTAGAAATATGGATAAGTAATAAGGAGTATTGCACTCACTGTTAATATGGAGCCTTTTCTGCATTTGAACGGTTAATAGTGCCTTATTGTAATGAGATCCACCTATGCTGCATAGTGTGAATTGTGTTTGGTCCCGTTATCCGAGCCGTATCGTTTTGTACCTGTGATCGTGAATTCATGACTTGTTTGTTCTTGTACGTTGTTTATGTGTGTGTGTGTGTGTTTTGGGTTTGCGGGCTCTTTTTTTTTGTGTGCCAGGGGCTTGTTGAATCGTCCTCTTTGTGTGTGTCCCGTCTGTTGCTTTGTGTGTGTGTGGGGGGGGGGGGTTTTGCTCGTGCGGCGCTGTGTGCGTCGCCTGCGTTTGACTCCTTTTTTCTGTGCTCACTCCTTTTTTCTGTGGTCTTGTCCGCCTCTCGCGGCGCCTCATTTCTTGGGGCGCCTGCACAGTACGTCTTTTTGCGGCTACGGCCCATGGCCGGATGTCCCTGCGTCCATCCGGTTTAGCATTCTCGGTTAGTAATATGGATAAATTTATGTTGGACCCTAAGCATTGTTATGCCTTCATATACATGATCACACCTGTTTACATCTGTCACCACCTCTGTAACACTTTATACTGTCTGTATGCACTACACTGACTTCTAGCTTTACAATATGATGCATTATATCTTTTCATGATATCTTTTCTATGAGACTCAGTGCGGCTATGCACCCATATGTTTCAAATCTGGTTACTTTTCAATCCCTGTGTATTAATTTAAAATACTTTATATTGTTGCTCCTTCTTCTGAATTAATACTATAAATGTTTATATGTCTATGTTATAATCACTGCCCTAACAGGACAACCTCCCACAATCCCATCTCCCCATGGTAACTTTGAAATCCTGATACTGCTCCAGTGCTGAATGAACACTGAAATCATACCAAGAAATCTAAAAAAAAAAATGCTACTCTGTGTGTGTGTGTGTGTTCCTCTGAGCACTCTGATTGGTCAGTTTGACTTTGATCTGATTGGTCAGTTTGGCTATGGTGGATGCTGGCACAATACTTCAGGGATGTGAAGTTCAATTCCTGATTATTTTTACAAAAAGGAGATGAAATGAAGCACTTCAATGACAACAAAGTTAATAACTTACCATGCAACGTTGGGTCACTAAATACAACTGAAATGCAATCTGAGTTGCCTTCAAAGACTGGAAGCATTTGCAAGAATATGAATAATGTTTTCAGTAGGTAATGATGACCTGTCTAACATTGATGGTAGTCAAAAAGAGGACAGGAGGTGAGCAAGGTGCCTTGAAATGAAAAGGTCTGAGAAGCAGGCTTTAAAGAAGCACAAATGAGAGGCTGAGACACGCAAAGATACCGAGCAGATGTGTATAAACATATTCTATTACCTGGGTAAGTACAGCTAGTATGGAATAAATTAGCATTTGTGCTTTTGACTAACATTACAAAATACAGCACTTTTCATGAGGCAAAAAAAGTGAACCAGCAAAAATTTTATGAGGATAGACCTAGAGAACTGGCATGGCCAAAAGGTCAATACCGAGAGCCAGAAAGCGAACCATCAAAACCAAAACCACAAGTCAAAAATTCAGAGCTAAATGCTAATACCATGAATCACAAAGTGAATTGTGCATAATCATTATGTTCATCCAGTCTCAACTAGTATGGGAATACATGTAGTGACCTGATATTGTCACCGGTCGTGCATTCTCAGTGAATCTTGGGATACATCATCATGGCAATGTACAACACAAAAAAAATGCATTGACCCCGAGGTACTTAAACTTCTCCAAATGAGGCTCAGACTGTAGATAATGTAAATAAATGTACCATCTATGTGTTACTTGTAAGTTACTTTGGAGATCAGAGCTACCACACTAAATACAAGTAATCTCTAATAAGCTGTTTATACCATCTTTTAATTTTACTCGTTAGGTTGTTACCAAATTCAAAGAAGGACAGAAAGAATTGTCTTTTATTGGTTGATCCTATAATCCCACTCACCTATGCTTCCTGGCACTTCTTTTCCTCTGAAACTGAGGCATACTGAAACGTTGAAGCAGTTGACCTGTTGGATACCATCATTACACTGTGGAAAGGTGATATTAATGGCACTGGGCAGAAGTATGGACACGTCCACTGTGATAACAGGACGAGTTCTGCAGGAAAACAAACCAACATAGGCACTCAGTAAAGGTGCACTTGCAATAGTGCTTTAGGCATAAGAGAAAGACAGAGCTAAGGATCATCTACTGTCATGTCAAACGAGAGACGAGAAAGAAGGAACGAAAGAGAGAGGCAAATGTATAAAGATAGTTCACATAATAAATAAATTATGGCCAGTTAATTAGTCATTAAAATAATCAATTAAACAAATGCTTGACCCAAATGACATGCTATAAGGGCAAACAGAAAAAGGCTGAAAGCAGTACAGCAACAATAGTTGGTAGTGTGGGATGTTGTGACTGTAGCTGTATGAAGAGGAAAGAGAAAATTACTAGAGGAAAGAGAAGAGAGAAGTGAAAGAAAAAGTGCAGAAAAAAGTTTGCAAGCAGCAATAGGATTAAAGTGATACACATAAGGGAGCAGATCTCAGACGGCAGCAGAACAGAGAAAACAGAGGGATATGAGAGAACAACATTACATTTATCTGAAACAAAAAACTGATTACAGGAAAAGATTAATCAGCAAAATTCTGACAATAAATAGATCAGAGGGAAGGAGTGATAAAGAAATGAAAGAGGGTAGTAAATGAAAGGCAGAGAAGAGAGAATAGAAAGGGTTAGTATATACCATAAATTTTAGGAAACTGTGGATAAGAGTACTAAGAGTTAATAAAAGGCAGATTAGAGAATAAAGAAATAACTGAATGAGGAAGCAAGATGAGAAAATGAATAAATGATTACATGGAATCAAATAAGTGGTAGAAGTCAGATTAGAGTGAAGGACAGAACAATTTAGATAAAAGGGAGGAGGAGAAGAGTGCGCTGAAGCAATTCACAGCAGAAACGAGCAGAGTTAAGGATTATAGCAAGTCACTTAGAGGAAATGGTAGACTACGGGGTATGACTGTATAGAGAAGAATGAGATAAAAGAACTGAGGAAGGGTGGAAGTGTACAGTAAATGACTGTAGTGAGCTAATTACAGGAAACTACTTTGGAATGAAGTCTTGAACAAATCACAGAATAGAACAGAGAGTTGCAAAGGGTGAACACACTTATTGATTGCAGCAAATAAAATTATGAATATAATTTAATAGAAAAATATTAAATGGGCCAAGCAGAAGAGAAAAACAAGTAAAGGTGTTTGAGACAAAGGAAAATGGGAAACTCTAAGGAACTAAACATTGCAGAAAAGAAAATTAAAAAGATTAGAACAGAGAGAAGAAGGGGCTATAAGGTTAATGATCATTCTTAAAAATATAGAAATGTAAGATTAGAAAGAAAGACTCAAAAGAGTACATACAAAAGAAGACTGAGAAGAATTGCTTCACAGTGGGGAAAAAGGGAGAGTTGATTCTCATATAACAAATAAGAAAAAAATAAATTAGAAGGAATGATGGGATAGATAATACCAGAGCAAACGAAAATGAGTTAAAGTAACTAAAAGAAAGACAGAAGAGAAAGCAGAGCTATTGATCATAAAGAATGAACCCCTTCACTTTCCGCACACTTTTTGTGTTGCACATTTAATTTTATGTGGATAAATGTACCTTTTGTGACCATCTCCAGTACATTCAATTACCCATAAAGACAAAGTAAAAACATGACCTAGATCATTCTTGGCATGACTTCTAATTCTTCCTGTGCATGTTGAATGATGCCATGGATTGTGAAAAATAACATTGAAAAAAGTGAAAGTAATGATAAGGATAGTATATATAGAGAAAATAGGGCTATCGAGTTAAACAATATGGAAAATAACCCACTAGAAAAAGTAGAATGGAAAGAAAGATTTTATAGAATATGTGAATTCTTCTTCTTTCGGCTGCTCCCGTTAAGGGTTGCCACAACGGATCATCTTCTTCCATATCTTCCTGGCCTCTACATCTTGTTCTGTCACACCCATCACCTGCATGTTCTTTCTCATCACATCCATAAACCTTCGCTTAGGCCTTCCTCTTTTCCTCTTTCCTGGCAGCTCTATCCTTAGCACCCTTCTCCCAATATACCCAGCATCTCTCCTCTGCACATGTCCAAACCAATGCAATCTCGCCTCTTTGACTTTGTCTCCCAACCGTCCAACTTGAGCTGACCCTCTAATGTACTCATTTCTAATCCTATCCATCATCGTCACACCCAATACAAATCTTAGCATCTTTAACTCTGCTAACTCCAGGACTGTCTCCTGATTTCTGGTCAGTGCCACCGTCTCCATCCCATATAACATAGCTGGTCTCACTACCGTCCTGTGGACCTTCCCTTTCACTCTTGCTGATATCCGTCTGTCACAAATCACTCCTGACACTCTTCTCCACCCACTCCACCCTGCCTGCACCCTCTTTTTCACTTCTCTTCCACAATCCCCGTTAATCTGTGCCAGGAGATAAAGTGGTTTTGTCATTATATGACATAAAATACATAAAATGACACATCGGATAAAGGAAAATTAGGCTGAAAACAAACAAGAGTAAGGAATGGTGTAAAATGCTACCAAATTCTGACACTAATCAGAGAACATAAACCTCTCCAAGACCCCTGAACATGCCCGCAAGGACTTGCTTGACTTACTCAACCCTGTGAGGTCTGAATAAGCACCTGTCTAATTAAACTGCTCGTAGTAACTCAAATGTAAAAGAGGACATAAATGAAAAAAGGCCAGGACACAAAACAAAATCAATCCAAAATAATTAAGAATCAAAACACATAAAAACAAATTAAAAAAGTGCTCTAAAGTAAACTTATTAAAGTGTAAATGCATAAGCAAATAGGGCAAACCACTGAAGATGGTGTCACAAAGACTGCCTGGGTTAATCAAAACAAGATCACAAAAGCTGACAGTTTGTATTTCTGAGTTCTGTTTTACAGGAAAAGGAATGAGTGCTATTACATTACATGACAGGGAACACACACTCATGCCCAGTAACACATACAAGCTGACAGCTGTTTACAGTGACATTACTCCAGTAAAGCTCGATCGGAGCCCTGGAGAACAATGGCCAGCCAGAAAAAAAAATTTAAAAACATTGAAAAAATAATGAAAATGCATTTAATTGACCTTGGAGCCTTAACCGTGATACACAATCATCTTCAGAGTCAGCGCTCATAAAGTGAAATATCTCTGGGAGAAACAAGGGCTTCTCTTACATTCTGGGTGCTTTTCCTGCATTTGATTTTTGTTTTATCACCAACTGTGAAAAACAGAAGGGTGGCAGAATACAAGGACCATCCTTAAGAGATATCCAAAAGTGAGGGAAAGAAGAGGAGGAGGAAAAGGAGGAGGAAGCAGAGTCAATTCACTACTAGTAAATGTATCAGTCACTGCAAGTGCTCACCTCAGCAGAACCACATGATCTGACATAAAAGCTCCAATGGTGACATCTGCAAGAAACCAAAGAACAGGACTCATCAACACACTCCAAGTGATTCTTCCGCTACGTGCATCATCATTTAGTATCCGGCAGGCACCCCTAAGGCCACTTCATACTTTTGCAAGATATGTGTCACTCTTATCAGAAAAAAAACATATTTTCACCCTGTTCCTCTTTCACTTAAGAAATTTCCCCCTCTGATGTTCTGTATAGGTGTTAACATTTCAACATACAGATTTAAACTGAAATTCCTTTTTTGCTTAATTTTAGTGAGGCTTTTCATAACAGTCTTTATACATTCTCAAGTCTGCATGATTAAGGAATATTTTCAGGGCTCCAAAAAGATAAACAATAAAACCCCAAGAAGAGAAGGGCACTCTCACTAATACTATCTCCTTCACCATTGGTTATTTAGATGCTTGCTGGCGAAGGACTCAGCTTCTGCTTCTGTCATGAAGCCCTTCCGGGTCAGCAGTATAAAAACTTCGGACAGTGGGCATTCACTTGAAGACCATCACCTACATTGGCAGGATCGATCCCACATCTTTTTCTTTAAACTGGCTTGATGCCAATTGTTTGCCTCCTCACTTGCATTTTTATTTGACCTTTTTTCCCTTCCCGTCCTTTTTTATGTCCCCTGCTTCATTTTTCAGATTACAGTGGAATAGTCGTCAGGATTTGGAAATGGAGAAACAACAAACCCAACCAGTCCCAGAAGCACCTAAGATGTTTACAGATTATTTCTTTTGAGCTTTTGGTTCAATTACTTTAGCAGACCAGGATTTCCCATCTGGTCAGATCCACCTACCTGGGTATGCATTTCCATCCATATCCACAGCTCCTGATATCGACTGGCCAAACATCTGCAAGGCTGGGTTGATTGACCGTCCTGAAATCCTCTGGAGTAGATGTCAGAAAATAAATAAAATTACCATAAGCGTGTCAGCAACCAAACACATATATTTCTATGAGCCCCTGTGCTACTTGCCAGCCAGACGTTTGGGAAATATGCAATAAAAGAACCAACTGAATGCCGGTTCTCACACTGTGTTATATTAAAACCGTAACATTAGCATAAATGACCATAAGAGGAAAAAGAGAACCTGCACATCGTGTTGATTTCTGATATACAATGGCAAAATGAAGTAAAGACTTCAGCTGCTTAAGTGTTGGACAGCAGCTTCTTTAATGTTCTAACATGGCCAGACATTTGTCTTTGTCATGACAAAAAGTCTCCTGCTGACTTACAGTGCCTACAAAAAGTCTGACCTCCTTCAAAGTTTTCACATTTTACTGTTCTACAACATTGAATTACAGTGGATTTAGTTGGCTTTTTGACAGCAATCAATGGAAAAAGATGTTTTATGGTCAAAGTGAAATGTGATCTCTGCCATGTGGTCTAAATTAATTATAAATATAAAACAAACTAATCGATCACATAAGTATTCACACATTTCATTATGACACATTTAAATCATCACTGGTGCAGCCAGTTGGTTTTAGAAGTCACAGAATTAGTTCAATGGAGACACCTGTGAGTAACAAAGGGGTTTCAAATGATTGCAGTATAAATTCGCTTTATCTGGAAGGTCCAATTTGTGGTGAGTTGGTATGGTGGACTAACCTATACAACAAGGATAAAAGAACAACCTCAAGCCACTCCTTGAAAAGGTGATTGAAAAGCACAGGTCAGGGAATGGAAACGAGAAAATATCCAAATCAATAAATATCCCTGAGAATCCAGTTTAGTCAGTCATTAAGAAATAGGAATGGGGCACAGCTGATAATCTGCTAGAGCAGGCTAGCCACAAAAAACGACTGAGGAGAAGACTAATGAGGGAAGCCACCACATGATAACCCTAAAGAAGACATAAGCAATGGCACATAAGACTGGAGAGACAGTGCAAACAACTGTTGCCCAGATGCTTCACTAGTTACATCTTTATGGGAAAGGGCAGAGAGAAAGATACCGTTAAATAAAAGACACACAACATTTCAGCTAAAGACACATGGGAGACTCTGAATTCAGCTGGAGGAAGGTTCTGTGGTCTGATGAGATCAAAATTGAGCTTTTCAGCCATCAGACTAAACATCACATTTGGTGCAGTCAAAAACCTACTCATTATCAAAAATATACCAAACCCCTCATGAAGAATGGTGGTGGCACCCTCATGCTGTGGGGTAGCTTCTCTGTAGCATGTTCTGGAAGGCTTATGAGAATAAAATGAATATCACAAAATAAAGGGAAATCCTCCAGGAAAACCTGATGCAGTCTCTAAGAAACCTGCACCTTGGGAGAAGATTTGTTCTCCAGCAACACAGTGACCCCCACGCGTAAATCAAAAGTTAGACAAGAATGGCTTAAAAACAGCAATGTTACTGTCCTGGAGTGGCCAAATCAGAGTTCAAACCTCAACCCAACATAGAATTTGTGGCATCAATTACAAAAAGGTGTTCACTCACAATCCCTATGCAACCTGACAGAACTAGAGTAAAGAAGAATGAGGAAAAAGTGCAGTGTCTGATGTGCAAAGCTGATAGAGACGTGGACACACAATGTCAAGGTGTCAATGGCTGCCAAAGGCGCATCTACTAAATACTGACTTGAAGGGCTGAATAGTTATTAAATAATTAATATGTGTTTTATATTGGTAACTAATTTAGACTGCTTTGCCGAGGTCTGTTTTCACTTTAACATTAGTCTTTTTGTGTCAACCAGTCTCAAAAATGACAAGTTAAAGCAGATCTGATTGATTGTTGCAAAAAATAAAAAGTAAAACCTTCCAAAGGGGTTGAATACTTTTTATAGGCCTTATATATTTACCTGTCAGCCTGTCGTTCTCTTTGTCAGTGTGTGTGTGTCTACTTGGGAGTCTGCCTGACTCTCTATTTGCTTAGTTAGGCCTTAACCTGTTTGTCTATCTGACCATTCGCTCTTCTGTGTCTCTGTCCTTTTCTGTGCAATTGTCTGATCTCCTGATTTTCTACCAGTCTTTCTGTCTGTCTGTGTGTCCCACTCTCCACCTGTTAGTGTCTATCAGCATATGCCTGCTTGTTGGTTTATCTGTCTTTTTAAGAGTCCGTCTGACAACTTGCCAATGCAAATCTCTGTGACTGGCTGCTTTTGTGTCTAGACATCTCTGTGTATGCTTGCTTGACGTCTGTGTATATTTGCTTGCTTCTGTCTCCTCTGTCCACCTGCCAGACTCCAAGACTGGCTTCATTTTGTATATCCATCTGTCCGTTTATCTCTCTGCAGGCTTACTGTATGTATCTGGTGGTTTCTATGTCTCTCTCTGTCCCTCTTGTTGTAGGTACTCAATGTCTACTTGGTATCATTACACGTATACATACAGTATTAAACAAGAATGCTAGTGATTTAAGAAAAGCACTATATGACAAAAAAAACATACAAACACACAACAAAGACACTCTAACCTAAGAGAGACCATGCTAAAGTGTGATAGCAGGAACCCACGCTAGTAAGTAGCAAATTTCAAGTGGTCATCTTTTTCTGAACATATGACATACTGTATTTGAATGTATTTGAATGTGAAGTTACATTCTTTTTCTTAATATAAAAAAACATGGTTTGTGGAAGCATAAAAAATAAAAGCTTTCACACTCTGACTTACCATGGAATACTTTGTCACTATCCCTTCTGCATCCCCGTGGTAGATATACACAGCTCCGGCGTAGTCATCTTCTTTAGGGGCTCCAATGGCAACGTCTGCCAGAACCAAATGAAAAGTCAACCGGCATCAAGAACATTTGCATCTGTCCTTAATGATTCAATGGTGCTTTGGGTGTGCTGCACAGTGACAAACACAGAGCTGTGGGGGCATAAGGGCTGGCCGAAACCTTAGAATTTCTAGAACAGCATACCTCTAAGTTAAATGAATAAACACACTCATAAAATGCAGAACAATACACATGGAGCAGGCAGTGGTAAGGAAGGCAGTGGGAATTACCAATAAAACCTGTTATGACGTTGTGCCCTTCCCAAATTGAATACATTATAATGTTATTCAAAAGGAATCTACACATGACTACTATCTCCATCCAAAGAACACATGTGTGAGAGGCAAGCATCAGTGACACTAAGTGGGGACAAGATGGCGAGACCCCTCCAAGAAAACACAGCAAGCATTTCTAAGGGCTTAACCCCACTCAGAATCCAATAGAACCTTCACCAGCTTTAGCAGCAATGATGTGGAAATTGAAGTTCAAAAGAAAAACAGTCCCTAATGTCTACAACTGGATGGTTATACTCACACATTAAAAAATAAGTTAATAAATATTATTGCAGACAGTAGTTTTTCAGAACCGAGCAGATTTCCAAATACTAACATGGCGGTAAACTGTGGTGGTACAGCCATATGAAGGAGCATACAACAGGGCTGCTGCCAGGCTCCAGTTTGACTGTTTGACTTCAGTCTACTTGGTTAAACTCACCAGGCCTAAGTGACTGCCATATTGTCTGCAATGTCCTGTTAGTGGCAGGTGTATGTACAGTAACATACAACAACCTGACGGGACATGCTCGTTGTTAATGTAAAACAATTTCAATGTTAGATAGATAGATAGATAGACAGACAGACAGACAGACAGACAGACAGACAGACAGACAGACAGACAGACAGACAGACAGACAGACAGATAGATAGATAGATAGATAGATAGATAGATAGATAGATAGATAGATAGATAGATAGATAGATAGATAGATAGATAGATAGATAGATTGTAACCTAAGAAAACACTTCCCAATAATTCAATAAACAGTAAAGTGGGCAGACAGGTGGTTAGTTTGTTCATTATGCATGTGTTGTCATTGTGCAACATGTCCTTGGTCACTCTTGCATATGCTGTTGTCCTCTTACAAAGAAGTAGGCCTTTTTAGCACCTGTAGGAATACTGCTGTGGCCACACAAAGTGACTCTTAATACACCATTTTAATCACTCCTCTAAGAAAAATAAAAAATGTGTGGATTGCTTTATTTTTGACTAGTTTTGTCAAAGCTGTTTATTTAATGTAAATTAACTCACTTACAAAAAAAAACAAAAGAGAAGAGTGATGCTAGTGAGATCAAGAATATAGTATGGCCAGATGGTACACTGATTGGCTAGGATCCATACTGCATATGTTGATAAACTTGCCTCTCTGTCCTTGTTATCTACAATAATAAGAAATATAGGACTTCAGTGCACTAAAAACACATTTTATGAATTTTCTAATATCCTACAATGGATAATATTCTACAAAATTCTACAAGGGTAAATCAAAAAGTAAAGGTAATTTGAAAATTACACTGTGACAGAATAGAATAGAATTCCATCCATCCATCCATTATCCAACCCGATATATCCTAACTAAAGGGTCATGGGGGTCTGCTGGAGCCAATCCCAGCCAACACAGGGTGCAAGGCAGGAAACAAACCCCAGGCAGGGCGCCAGCCCACCGCAGGGCACGCACGCACACACACACGCACACACACACACCAAGCACACACTAGGGACAATTTAGGATCGCCAATGCACCTAACCTTCATGTCTTTGGACTGTGGGAGGAAACCGGAACACCCAGAGGAAACCCACGCAGACACGGGGAGAACATGCAAACGCCACGCAGGGAGGACCCGGGAAGCAAACCCACTGCGCCACCGTGCTGCCCAAGAATAGAATTAATAGAATTAATTAAATAGAATATATAGAAGCTGACACAAAACAACATGTTTGCGATGGCTTATGGGTAGTGCGAACACACACAGCACAGTGCTCTGCTCTGATCATTTATTTTAGGTAGAATGCCTAGAGGGGGCTGGGCGGTCTCATGGTCTGGAACCCCTGCAGATTTTTTTTTTTTTTCTCCAGCCGTCTGGAGTTTTTTTGTTTTGTCTGTCCTCCCTGGCCATCGGATTTTTCTTTTATTCTATGTTAATTAGTGTTCCCTTATTTTAATTCTGATTTATTTTGTCTTTTTTCTCTTTCTTCATCATGTAAAGCACTTTGAGCTGCATTATTTGTATGAAAATGTGCTATATAAATAAATGTTGTTGTTGTTGTTGTTGTTGTTTTTGTTGTTAGTCTAGTTGAAGCCAAGGTCAAATGAACATGGACACTCCACTGTGGGATTGCATCACTGTTGAACAACATGTCGTAGTGAGATTTCTATGGGCAGAGGGAATGAAATCTGCTGAAATTCAGGAAAGGATGTTAGCTCGGTACAGAAATGAAAACTACAGGACTCAACCAAAAGTTTATGAATGGATAGATAGGTTTAAAACGGGAAGAACAAGTGTAGCCAGTGATAAGCAATCTGGTCAACCATCTACATTTGGATATCAGCTATGGATCTGCACGTGAGATAGTTCATGATGACTTGGTATACTGGAAAATCTAGCAAGATAGGTACCCAAAAAATGTACTGATCTGAGCAAGTCAAATCTGTCATTGATTTATTTAATATATATATATATATATATATATATATATATATATATATATATATATATATATATATATAATATATATAGTACATAGCACAATTGTTTTTGTTGGTGGTTTTGCATAAAAGGTTATGACGTTTTCATTCAATCAGAAAACATTGCTAGAGAAATTAGAAAAAAAAGTCAGACAAGGTTTTTACTTAGAACATGCAATAGTTTATTGGGAAGTATTTGGTTAATCCTGAAACTAAAATTCTGCAGTGACTTATGTATGTAAATGTACCATCGGGTCCTTTAAAATAGTAGGCCCACAAGGCAGCACACAGAGGGTGCATTCCCTGCCCTTGATGATTCATTGACAGTAAAATCAGACCACAATCTCTGCATGCTGTTTACTTAATATGTTTGTTATTCTCTGTAAGTCTTCCCTCTGACAACAATACCTGGAAGAAAAATGTGGTGTGTCCTTTTATTTATGAGTAGGAGCTCACAATTTAAGAGAAACATTATACACTTGACATTATTACACCTTTCTGCTGTCCATCCTCTCATCCTTCACTCCCTGTAATCATCACACAGACCTCCTGCAGTGGCCTTTCTAAAGTGAATGATGCATTGTTTATTTCATAGTTTCAATTATTTAAATTTAAGTCACATTTTGGAAGTATTTAAATATCAATATGCAAGTGAAATTTTAAAAGATGCAGCTTTGTCCTGCCTTCTGTTAGTATGCAAGACAATGGGCAAAATGACATCAGACCATTACTGGTAAAAAGATACTTTTTGTTTTTACAAAACTGTACGTTTGTGAAAACATTATGGTAATGTTATCCTGACATACAATAAACAATTAAAATTACTGTAAATAAATTATATGCTAAGTGGATTTTAGACCACAACAAAAATAAGCATTTTGAAGGAAAAATGAAAATTACAGTATTAAAAAAATCAGGGCAACTGGTGAGAGTTATATAATGAGCCCATAATGTAAAATGAGTGAATGCACCCTTTAATTTTACATTCCTCCACAAATATTATTTAACTCCAGTCTGTTTACTAAAGACATTATAGAAAGTTCCAAGTAGGGCTTTAAATTAAACAGATCCATAAGAATGTGCATTTTATTACTGAAAAATCCCAGCTTCTACATTTTAGTGTGTGAGCATCATATAGTTTTAAATGACTAGGGTTCATAATGTTATTATTCTAAGTAAAGGAAAAAAGGAAAAAAAGTGAAAAAACACAGAAGATTTGAGACAGTGTGCGAATAACTGTGTTGTTTGTTAATTTGTATGGTGAAAATGTTGCAAAAAAAAGTCATTTCATAAATTGTGGCTGTCTCCATTGGCTGCCTTGCTGCCTTTGACATATGTTCTCCACTTGAGATCTGAGCATTTTTGCAGGATGTGGTCACCTTTTTGGACATATGCTCATGGCCTTCCTCCCCTAATTTAATTAATTAATTTATCATTGTTCTGGTGAATTGTAAATTCTCTTCTTATTGTGCCATACTATGTTTTTACATGAATTATTCATCAAATGTGTTATATTTTAAAGATGTTTTATGTATGTGTGTGAATGTATGATTTTTGTTAAAGGTGTACTTAACATTTTGTTTGTCTAAATTCCATATAGCACCACTGATTTTGAGCCAAAATTAATTAATTTGCATATAAGGATTGGGGCCGGGCGGCACGGTGGCGCAGTGGTAGCGCTGCTGCCTTGCAGTTAGGAGACACGGGTTCACTTCCCGGGTCCACCCTGCGTGGAGTTTGCATGTTCTCCCCATGTCTGCGTGGGTTTCCTCCGGGCGCTCCGGTTTCCTCCCACAGTCCAAAGACATGCAGGTTAGGTGGATTGGTGATTCTAAATTGGCCCTAGTGTGTGCTTGGTGTGTGGGTGTGTGTGTGTGTCCTGCGGTGGGTTGGCACCCTGCCCGGGATTGGTTCCCTGCCTTGTGCCCTGTGTTGGCTGGGATTGGCTCCAGCAGACCCCCGTGACCCTGTGTTCGGATTCAGCGGGTTGGACAATGGATGGATGGATGGATGGATTGGGGCCGTACTGTGGTGCAGAGGACAGTACTCCAGGGGCCTGGGACAGGTTTCTTTTTTTAATACATTCCATCTTCTTCTTAGATTTGAAACATATAGTAAGCATGTTAGGTTGCCTGGTAAGTCTATGTGAGCGCAGGAGACGTGAGTGCTGTCATGTCTGAGTGTGGCCTCTGATGGACTCGTCCAGGGTTGGCTTTTGCATTGCCACTAAAGCTTCCAGGACAGGCTTGAATTCCCCTAAGGCCATACAGAGGAACAAGTGAGTTTAGAAAATTAGCGGATTCTGTCACAAGTAAATAATCAGATGGGGACCTACCGTATATACTTGAATATAAGCCGAGTTTTTCAGCACCCAAAATATGCTGAAAAACGTCACCCTCGGCTTATATTCGAGTCAGGTCCCGCTGACCCCCCGGTATATGAACAAGCCAGTTTCCCTTTCGGTTTGTGCACGCCGATGATTTCCGCACGTGTTCAGTCTCTCCCTGTGCATTCCCCGAGCAAGAGAGAGATAGCGCGCACGAGAGAGAGAGAGGGGAGGGAGAGAGATACCATATTGTTTTTGTTGACCCTCTTCTCCATTTACAGAGCTAGTTTACTGTTTCTCTTTGAAATAAATACTCAAAAACATTTAACCTACTGATGCCTCAATTAATGTACGGTAATTTTATTGGTATTTATTTTGATTATTGAAACTTACCAGTAGCTGCTGCATTTCCCACCCTGGGCTTATACTCGAGTCAATAAGTTTTTTCAGTTTTTGTAGGTAAAATTAGGTACCTCGGCTTATATTCGGGTCATCTTATACTCGAGTATATACAGTACTCTGTCTTCATCTCCTGTCATTATTGCTTCCAATTTTGGGAGCCTCTTGAACCCAACACCACTGGTAATGTAACTGGATGAGCTGGCAGATGAGGACAAATCACACTGGGAGCAAGGTGATGGCGTAAAAGTGTCCCGTGCTTTTATTATTAACAAAAAAATCAAAACAAATGTTCTCCAATAAAGTGCAGTGTACAAAAACAGTCCATAAATAATTAATCCTTAAAAAACAGGTGACAAGTGGAGGCTAAAATCCATAATAAATAAATCCTTTAAAATAAGGTTAACATACTGGCTGGAAGCTGTCCTTTTTAAAAACCTGGTGCCTTCTCCTTTTAACTGGCAGCTCCCATGCTTCTCCCATACGGGCCTTACAACACAGGAGTTGCCCTAACCGCAGGTTCAGCTGACTCTCAACTGGTCCAGTAGCCTTCCGTCACCTGGCTGCATACAGCTCACTCGCCGGACTGAGACTCGACTCCCTAATGGCCAGGGCTCTCATGTTGGGGCTGTCCCTCCCAAGCATCCTCGACTCCCGCTGCCTTCTCGGCCTTACGCGGTGAGCCGTCTATGATCCTGGTCACTCCTGCTCCTCTGAATAGCTCAGCAGGAGTAACCCAATCCATCCGCCCCAGAGTGTCGGCCTTACATACTGCCAGGGCTGTCCTTCCAACTGCCTGCCTTTGCTCAAGCGAGCCTGCTCTCTCTTGCTCGCTCCCACACCAGCTTTTTTCTCCTCCTGCATTCTTCTTTCTCTAACCTCCGTTCTATATTGTTCTTTCACTTTCTTTTTCCTCCTAGGCTATACTTATATGGCTCCATTGACAGTGTCTCAATCACACACCACAGGAAGCCAACGAAGCAACTGAGAATGATCGCATCTTCACATGCAGGTGCATCTTGCCCCAATTACCTCATCAACTCCCCATGGCTGTGCTAGTGTGCCCACAGAAACTGACATGGCCAATGGATTATTTAAAAAAAAACGCCATTCTTTTGGAGCCGCAGACCTGCTATATCATAACAACTGAAGCTACAGTTCACACAGGCTCAACAAAATTAGACAGCAGAAGATTGGAAAAATGTTGCCTGGTCTGATGAGTCTCGGTTTCTGCTGTGATGTTCAGATGGTAGGATCACAGTTTTGCATCAACAACATGAAAGCATGGATCCATCCTGCTTTGTATCAACAGTTCAGGCTGGTGATGGTAGTGTAATGGTGTGTCACACTTTGGGCCACTTAGTACCAAATGAGCATCATTTAAATGCCACAGCCTACCTGAGTATTGTTGCTGTTCCTTTATGACTGCCGTATACTCATCTTCTGATTGCTACTTCCAACAGGATAACACATCACTTTGCAAAGCTCAGATCATCTCAAACTGGTTTCTTGAACATGACAATGAGTTCACTGTACTCAAATGGCCTCCACAGTCACCAGATCTCAATCCAACAGAACACCTGTGGGATGTTGTGGAATGGGAGGCTCACATCATGGATGTGCAGCTGGCTAATCTGCGGCAACTGCGTGATGCTATCATGTCAATATAGACCAAAATCCCCAAGGAATGTTTCCAGCACCTTGCTGAATCTATGCCATGAAGAATTACCGCAGTTCTGAAGGCAAAAGGGGGTCCGAAGTGGTACTGGCAAAGTGTACCTAATAAAGTGGCCGGTGAGTGAATACACGAGGTCGGCCCCAATAAGGGTGAAACACGTGTTGTGCTCTCTTTTTGTTATTTGGCAGATACTGTATCACGTATACATATACACATTGCAGTCTATGCATACATTTCGTGTGTGCACATACACTTGAACATGTACTGCTTTAGAGAAACGCTAACCTGGGCTCCATTTGACTTCATAATGCCAAGACATCTATATCTATCTATCTGGTGGTTATTCAGACATTCTACTCTAACTATAGGCCAACTGAAGAACACATGAGAGTAGCAATTGCATTACAGGCTGATCCTGTTCTGTCAATACCCATGACAGCATCTCAGTCTTCAACTTGTGCCTGCATCATTTGGCTCATATTGCATTAGAATGCCCACAAGTGGCCAACTGGCCGAGTTTACCCAGAAATTTACTTCATGCAAGAACAATTAGTATAAAGTCTGCTTCCTTCAGCACATTTGTCATGTTTTGAGTTTTCTTTTTCCCTTCCTGTACACTGCTACTGGGCCCATGATGTTTATCATATGTAAATGATACTCTAATGTATTATATGATGCTGCTGGATTTCTGTAGGATGGTACAGTGATCATCACTGCTACCTGACTCTATTAAATCCTTGGTTCTCCATACCTTTCTTGGACTGGTGCCTTATCATGGTCGATTTCTACTTTGTACCCAATTCATGGATTGGATGCTTCCTTAACTTCATCATCAGAAGAGAACCACATAGATCCTCTTTAAGTGGACCAAATTTGTGATAGTCGAATGGTGTCAAACCAGGGCTGTAAAGGGGATGTAGAAGACAATGTTGCATTGCCACCACTGTTGCACCTGCTGCATGGAGATGTGTGTTACATGTTATTGATAGCATTCCTCTTCTTTTGCTGCAAACTGGTGAATTTCAGCAGGTTTCTCTCCCTCAGGGTGGAGTGGTGGCTCTGAGGCTAGGGATTTGCACTGGCAATCAGAAAATTTCAGGTTTGGACCCCATAAACAACAGAAAGTTGCTCTACTTCGTTGGGCCCTTGCGCAAGGCCCTTAACCTGCAATTGTTCCATCCTGGGTATGACGTTAATCTGCATCCAGCCCTGCATGCAGGCCCCCCAACCTGTAGGGAAAACCTGGGGGTTGGTGGCAGAATTAGCACTCCAGCCACCATAAAAAAAACGTCACACTGGTTCCATTCCATCTGAACTAGTGTGGTGCTGAGGTGTCACCCATTGCATGGCTACACTCAGGTCCTAATCTGGGATCCTGAGTTGGTTTGTCATGTGGTGGGTGCAGCAATGCGCTGTATCAGCATGTGTTCCTAACCTCTATCTCTCTCTTCACTCCCTCTGCACAAAGAAATCTCCCTACAGGGTGTTGTTCAACAGTAGTGCAATCCCGCCGTGGAGCATCCATGCTCATCTGACCTTGGCTTCAGCTAGATTAACGGGAGAGGACTGAGCTGTGCCTTCAAACTGCCCCACAAGCCATCAGAAATGTGCTGTATTGTGTTAGCTTCTATACATTGTAGTTACCACATAATTTTCAAATTGCCTTTACTTTTTCATTTACCCTCATATATTGGATGGATGAATAACTGTATGAGCTGATGTACTTGATAGAATGTGTAACCCTAACAGGAAATTCTCTACAAAGGAGACTCTATCCAAATGAATTATTGCAGCAGGTCCACTTTTTGAATGTCTGGTGACAGCCCCCTACAACGCAACTTCGATTAGCTCTTACTAAGACTTAAAAAGGAAGTATTTGACAGTGGTTCATCTTGAACACTGATTCTTAAATTCTTACTCGGTAAAATTCCATTCACTTATTTTTGAAAACGTCTAATAACATCTTGCTTGCTTACTGGATTTTTCCATTTGAACATAATAAAGGTCTTCCCAAATTGCTGAGAAACCTCTGATTGCTGATCTTGTAAATGAAATGTTAGGAATCAAATAGTTCAGAATAGTCTAAGTAATTTAAGGGCGTATTCCCTGACTCATGAGTGCACTGCTTGAAGTACAGCGATGGACTTGCATAATTTTACAAGAAAGTGTGAACACAACAGATTGAAAAACGATAGTTAAAGGACCACAAACTGACCTGGAAATCCATCATCGTCGATGTCTCCCAGAGCTGAGATGCTTTCCCCAAAGTGTGCGTTGTATGCATTGTCCCCATTCAACAGTACTCTCTCCTCCAGGTTACCCTGCCATGGAAAACAGGGTGACAAGGTAAGGTGCATGCTGCTGTTAGGAGGGTTGATGAAGTGGGGTGTTGAACACTACCAAACTATTCAGCACCTGATGCTCTACCAGAAGCCATTGGATTTGGGTGTTACCATTCTTTATGAACATGATTACAGAAGGAACTCAGGGAATTTGGCTTTAAGAAATTTTATTAGTCATTATCAATATAAATAATATAAAAAAAACATATATACAGAGGAACTGCATTGTAATGTTCTTGACTAGACAGCATCAGCCCTACAAGATTACAGTAAATAACTCGCCCTGTCATTATGGCACTAAACTATCTCGTATCTACTCAGAGGCGCTATATGCACACCATTACCCACACCAGTTCTGCAGAGGCTGTCAATGGGATGATGCCCAGGAAGACATGGAGTTTTTAACTGGAATTCTTCCATTCTAATAAGTGCCTTACATTCTTAACTTTTACCACTGCCAAATACATCACAGAGCTCAGACTTCTTATGTAACTCAAAATGTCAGGTGCTTTATGCATCAAGATCACAAAAAGAGACAAGCTCTGCTTCTCAACAATGTTGCATTTGCTATTTTTTGGGGAATACCAGCAGTGTTTCTTAAACTTACATTATCATGATAAAGAAAAACAAAATGAAAAGCGCTAATCAGAAAACAGAACTGAAGTTCAAGTTAAAAATGACTCATCTCCTGCTGGTTGAAGAAAACAATTATTAAATTATATAGTGCCTTTCACACGGAAATGTCATGAGGCCTTTCACAATACAGGCATCGCATAAGACAGCAATGTAAAAACACCTGAAAAATTAAGTTACAGCCACTGTGCTTTCATTCCATGTCATCTGGCTCTGCTTCCCCACCATCAGATGAGACACAGAATCACCTCTGTGCTGCTTTACAAAGATGACGTCACCAACATCCCAGAATCCTTATGCTTTACAAAACCGGGCAGGTAGGCGACTAAGATTTTCTGAGACTGTCCCATTGCCTTGCTGCACACCTCTAGGAGGCTGATCATTTAACTTTGGGGCCCTTACTCTCTCAGATTCTGTCATCACAGGTCCATTCTTAGGTCTTCAACAGCTGTAACATTGATTAGTCTCCTTCTCTTATTATTCCCAGAACTGTTCTGTCTGCTCAGCCTCTCCATAATCCTCAGTGTAGCATCTGTTGTTACAATGTCTGCACAAAGCATTATTTTCACTTCTTCAGTACTGCACTCTTCATGTGTTTAATCAATCTAATCCATTCTCTCTACTTAATGTCTTTGTAAAGTGTCTTGTAATGGCGGATGTTATTAATGAACCAACAATATATAAGAATTGGCTGAGGTAGAAGATTAACTGACAACTCTGAACTGGCCCAATCTGAATGAGTGTGGCCGTTTGTGAGTACGCATGGCCTGGGATGGACCAGTGTCCCACCTACAGCTGGTTCTTGCTTTGTGTCCCTTTATTGAAAAATATTGGGTCACAAAATGAGTGGAAGGATGATAAAACATTACAGCAATCAAGCTCCCTGATTGTGGATTCTTCAAAGTGTTGTACTGGAAAAACCAAATTCAACAAATGAATGGATGGATGACTTTCTGACTGATTTTAAGTGAGTGGCTTTAAACTGAAGTTAGATTAGATTCGATTCAATTAGTTAAACTTTATTAATCCCATGGGGAAATTCACATGCATACAGCAGCAGAAACATAAAAAAAATCGGGAGTGGTCTCCCCTAGACTTTCTCATATACTCAGATATGGGGATGGATATTTGAGGAGTAAACGCAAGACAATGATTATATTTTTATATTATGTACATTAAAGAACCATCAACAACAAATCAAATCAAATTAATAATATATTGAGCAATTATTATAAAAGTAAAGTTGAATAAATTGGACTCTGCAGCTGCGTGAACAAAAGGTAAAGTACCACTTCCGGCTAACAGAAATAACCAAAAGTTGTACCTAATACTTGTATGCAAAATCTGGCTGACCTATGTGAAAGTGTACTCATGTTTACATACACACATGGTATTTTTGGATTAAGGGAGGTCTAAAGCGTCAAGATTCATCAAAATAAGAAATACAAAATCTCGAAATGGAATATTTAGAGGATTACATTACTTTGCCTATACTTCATATACAAGAAAGTCAGGGAGATCTAAAACATTGAGATTCATCAAAATCTTGACATCAAATCTTTGAACGATTACAATACTTCCCCGATACTTCATATACGAGAAAGTAACAAGGATACAGACTGACAGGACAAATAATACAGGCAATCAATCAATCGATAAGTAAATAAATAAATAAAAATAAATAAATGTACAGTGTGCAGGAAGGGAAAAATTTCAAAATAAACAGAGTATGTCAGGAGGAATCATTAAATTGCCTGATAGCAGAGGGCAGAAAAGACCCCCAGAGGTACTTCTTAGCACACCGTGGTGGAATGTGTCTGCAGCTGAAAGTACTCCAAGACAGCGCCTCCTGGAGGGGATGGAGGGGATTTTTCGTGATAGTATCGAATTTTGCCATTACCCTCTTTTCCACAACAGCTTCCAGTGTGTCCAGGGTTTGCCCTGTGATGGAGCAGGATTTCCTGATAAGTTTGTTTAGGAATTTCTGTGTCTTTTGAGCTCAAGTTACTTCCCAGTGTAGAACATCACACTGGATACTACTGACTGATTGAACATTTCCAGCAGGTTGCTGCATATAGTATATCAAAAGAATACAAATCTAAGAAAAATTGTAAAAGAATTTAAAACAGTAATGGAATTAATTTAGACCTAATTGGGAATTGAACAAAAGTGGAAATATAACATTCCAGCTGATACATGTACTTATTCACAGCCAGTGGCACATTACGTGACTTCTGGTGAGAGGGGATGTCAAACATGATGACTGCAACTGCTAATTGCATCGCTTGAGCAGGTCAGATTACATGACTTGCAGTCGCAGGCTATGATAAATTACATGACTTTCCAGTACAGTTTCCAGTTTTCAAAGTATTGCACACTCACAGTATGCTGACAGCCCAGAAAACAGGGCAAATACTTTCCAAATATACTTTCAGGATAGAGAGTTCAGCCACAGTTTCTGCCCTTTTGCATTCTGTTGTGGTACATAAAACATGAGACATCGGACAGACAAGCTTCTCTTCTGTTTGCAAGGTCCAAAACACCTGCATTCCTTACTCCTCGCAGCTGCAGTATATGCATTGTACATCCCAATAAGTGCTCATTTGCTCTGAACTTTTGCACACACACAAGCCCACCCCTTTGGCTTGATTTTGTAGGGGTGGCCAGGAATGTGAGACTACACGGCTGACTCCGACACGCCAAGGTTATCTAAATGAAAATCGCTGAAAACGTTATGTAATGTGACAGGGCCGTTAGTGGATTCTATTAAGCTAGGCATTAAGGTTAGCGCTGCTGCCTCATGACACCCTGGAGACAGGCTGCTTATTGTCAGAGACATGTTGGATAGGATTTTTTTACAGATACACTGGTTCTTATACCACATCCCAAAAGTGTTTGCGTTAGATTAACTTTACTTCTTTGCTCTTTTACTCCTTACGCATGAGTGTACCCTGTGATGGACTGGCAGCTTTTTAACCTCACTCTTGCTTCTATGACCCTGAACAAGATTCAGAATGTTTAACAATGGAATGAATATGTTTTAAAGATACATTTAATTATTAGGCTGATGCCTTTATCCAAGGTGAATTACAATATTTGAGATACAGTTGGTTACTTTTCTTTTGTGTTTCCAATGAGAGTGCAGGCAGGTAAAGTGACTTGCTAATGGGCACACAGTGTCAGTAGCAGGATTTGAACCCACAACCACAGGGTTTGAAGTCCAAAGTCTTAATCACTATGCCATACTGTGTGTCTAAACTAAGCAAAAGTGGATTGAATATAAAAAAAATCTAACACAATGGAAATGTGATAAACTGAACTGAATTAAACTGAAGTGGATTGACATACATGAACTGAAATCCATTCATTCAGGAAGCAGGTGAGAACCAAACTCTGTTTGAAAAGCCAATTTGTACTTAAACAGGGGTCATTGAAATGGAACTTGAACTTAACTGAAGCAAACGGAGGTAAACTTTAACTGTAACTGAACTGACAATCATCCACTGCACACACTTTCAAATAACTGGACTTCAAGCAGACTTACTTCTAGTCAGTCATTGCATCAAACTTCATTTTATACAACAACTTTATGGTTATCCCCATCACAAGGTACTTGAAGTCCACTCGAATACAACACAGTGAGATGAACTGAAAAGAATTTACCTACAGTTGGTTAAATGGAATCAATCTGTGTGAAAAACGATGCCTTTGAAGTAATCTACACTGAGCTGAATTCACATGAGGTGACAAACAGTACAGAATGGGAATGCTGCTTTAATAAAATCATCCTGACTACAAGCAATGCAAGTGAACAGGACACCATGTCCTCAAGCTAAACTGACCTGAATGAAATGTGGAGTCACTCATCCCAATCTAAGCTGTCACAACAAAGCTTTCTCAGTCCGAAACAGGAAGCATCTCCTACGCTCAGCCAGACAGGCCATTGCTCACATCATCTCAGAGTCCACTGTAGTTTACCCATTCCTAATCAGTCTTCACAGACAAATGGTCTTCACAGACCAGGCACACACTTTTGGTTTTGCATAACAGCTTTCATTATTTTTAAGGCACCGTACTTACGTTTCCTTTGTTGATAAACACTGCAACATGACCTTCATCTCTGACATCACTAAACATGGGAGCCCCCACTAGCAGATCCGACAGACCATCCTGGTTCAAGTCAACTGCACACAAGGAGGAGCCAAAGTAAGAGCCCATCTGAAAACCATTCACAAGTCATAAGTTAGTATATTAGCAGTCATCTTGTTTATTTGGTTTTGTATTGTTGGTCCAAGATGCACACCATTCAGGAAAACGTTTTATCTTTTTGGCTATGGATGCAACGCTGGGACACACAACATTACAGGAAAGTGAATGACTCCAAGTGCGATGACCACACACAGCTTATCAGTGGGGGGACCTTGAACTTGTCTCAGAAAGGATACTGTTATTGTTTGTTGAGTTCCTGTGATTATTATATTTTAAGCTGAGCTGCGCAAGATCAGCAGCCAGTCAAGATAACTTCAGCTAGGAAAAGTAGAATATCAGCCTGGAAATAATTCATTCAGGAGGACTTCCATATAAGTTTATAAGGCTGCTTCACTCTGATGTAATTCACCTCAAATTCACACGAATGTAAAACATGAACGGCAGCAAACAGACTGAACAATGATTGCATCAGTCAGCTGCCTCCATTAAGTCAGCCAGTCCATACTTTTGGATTAACTAACATAAGTCCTCCAATCTGTGAACAGGTTTGAAAGGCATGCTGGTTTTGAATCACTGGAGCAACCCAGGATTTCATGTATAAATTATGGAGGACAGTGAGTTGGGAGTTTGGGTATGGGGATGAACCTGCCAAAGTGAACCAATGAAGAGGGTTCAAGTACAGCAAGCAGGAAGAGCTTGTCATATTGATATGTCTTAAAAGGAGGACTGCACATGAGCAAAATCATATAACAGCCCTGCCAGTACAAAAGGGCAAAAGGATGGGGTATGATAGTCCGACCTAGGGTTAGTGACACCTCACCCTAAAATATGTCGCTTACCTGAAAAGACTATGGACCCTGAGTCAAAATGTTTCTATTTTTGATAAAAAAGAGACTGAGGCATGTTAGAAAGTGACATGCAGTCTCCAGGCATTGTTGTCATATCCAGTTACCATTATTCATAATTATACCACAATGACACAGGGAGTAATCACAACAATGGATACTCTACCTTCTTTCCAGTGGCTTTAAAGAACAAAACCAGAGACCCTTTTTCAATTCTAAAAATATACACCTGAGGAGAAAAAAAAAAGAAAAAATGATTTGTAACAGACTTAAACACTGCTACAGGAAAGGGGTAAGTGGGTGGCAAGTGACAAAAGACCTTAGCCTCATAAGGTTTAGCAAATTACAGCACCAACGGATCCCATGCTGGCAGTCACCAAAAGGATGGAACCCTCAATATAAAGCATTTCATAGGGTCCAGAATATTTTGAATGGTCTGTGATATGGAATCTGACAGGTGTGCTGAATTCAGCATCATTGTTCTTTGAGAGAAAGAATGGACTCACACCTTAGTTATAGTAGTGAAAATCTCTCCTGAGTGCTTGGCTGTACAGTGTCAAGAAAAATTATATGAACCCTCTGGAATGGACTGAGGGTCAGGGTTTTATGACAGATTAATTCTGGTCTTCTGCATTAATTGGTTATAAAATGTTATCTGATGTTCATCTAAATTACAAGTTTAGACAAACACAATATGCTTAGGCAAATAACACACAATTATAATCTTTCTTGTCTTTATTGAAGACCTTCATCAAACATTTACGGTGTGCCATGGTAAAAGTAAGTGAACCTTTGATTTAATAGCTGGTCAAACCCCCCTTGGCAGTTGTAACCTCTAACAGGGTTTTCCAGCAGCTGTGGATCAGACCCGTATGACGTTCACGAGGAATTTTGGACCATTCTTCGTTACTGAACTGTTTCAGCTCAGCCATATTCTTCGGACGTCTGCTGTGATTGGTTCTCTTGAGGTCATTCATGGCATTTCTATTGGGTTAAGGACTGGCCTTTGACTAGGCCACTCCAAAAGGCATATTTTTCGTTTTTTTAAGCCATTCTGTAGCAGGTTTGCTTTAATATTTAGAGTCGTTGTTCTGATGTATTATTCAGCTTCTATTGAGCTTCTGCTGGCAGACAGCCACCCTGGTATTATCAAGAGAATACCTTGATAAACTTAAGAAGTCATTTTCCTCTTTAAAATGGCAAGTTGTTCAGTCTGTGAGACAGCAACCTAGCTGTAAATCTTGATGCTACTTAATCAATGGGATAATGTTTACATGCTACACAGTGCTCTATTTATGTCACATGTACTGCTGTGTATTCCTCACAAAAAATTGAACCTTAGTATCACCAGTCCACAAAACATCTTCTCAGTAGTTCTGTGGAGTGTCAAGGTGAACTTTAGATATTCAGTGATATTTATTTAGAGAGCAGTGGCTTCCTTCTCGATGTCCTACCATGTTCCCCAGGCCTGTTCAACATTTTGCGTTTGTTAGGTCCATGAAAAGAAATGATAACTTGGTCCAATGATTCTTTCAAGCCTTTAGCTGTTCCTCTTGGGTTGTTTTTTTAACTCACTGAGCAATTTGCGTTGTTCCTTTTGAGTCATCTTGGCTGGTTGCCCATTTCTTGGTAGAGCGACTACAGTACTAAATCGTCTCCATTACTAAACAATTTGTCTAACTGTGGACTGATGAATATCTAAACTCTTTAAAATTACTTCATAACCTATTCCAGCTTAATGCAAATCAACAATTCTTTACTGTAGCTCTTCTGACATCTCTTTTTCGTTAAGCCTGCTTAAGATCAGCAGATGCTTTGTGTGAATAGTAAACTCAAAATGTTTGAGTCTTTTTTTGGTCAAAGTAGCTCTAAACCACACTTCCAATCTCATTTCACTGGATGGACTTCAGGTTTTCTGTATGAAGTACTTAATATGTACAGGAGTAATATAATCTGTGTGTTACTAGTAAACACAGATATATTTGGCTATTTCCAAGGGGTTCACATAGTTTGTCATGCCACTGAATACATATCTGTGCAATTTTGTGTGATGCTAAGAAGTTGGAGCCCCTTCACACTTAATGGTTCATTTGTACTGAAAGCTGATCGGAAGCAGGCATCCACAATGCAAAGTTACGGACTCGTGAACAGTTGAAGGCTTTTTGAACCATCTTGCGTGTTTATCTGGTGAGACTTCACAGTACCCACACAATCTGGCACTGCACAGAATGGATTCTGAGAAGGAAACAGTCATTTTTCCTCCAAGGAATTGGGTGTATCCAAAAAAGAAAAGAAAAAGATAAGATGACCCTCTTGCCAAAATTCGACCTGTCTGTCCTACTTCCTGTGCGTCCATAAACTTTTCATAGATTTGCTTTTAAATGCATAAACTTGGTGCCACCCCCCAGTTGGTCATGGGGAAATGAAACACAGAATCAGCTTGCATGACCTCTCACATCTAAAGAACTCACGCCAACAGTAAAAGTCCCATAGGTCACTTGGATGAAGTTCGAACGTATCTCAAACCGTGCGAGCAGTGACTTTACAATCTTCAACGGCTTTCTCCTGATTTTGGACCAATTTGTAAAACAGTTGGCAACTGGCAAGTCTGGCAGAAATCACATAGTAAAGAAAATGAGCACACCCAAATCACTAAGGGACTACCACAACACTTCATTTTTGGAACCAAGAACTCAGGCCTGCAGGAACGTTTAGTGTGCAGGGCCATATCCACAGATGGTGAAGGATAACCAGGTCTCCACTTGCCTTAACGTTAATGTTGTACTGAGTAGTCTTTTTCAAAATCTCAATTAATCTCCCACACTGAAAATGTCTGCTCATGGCCTGTGTTGAAATTTATAGTCAGTTGATTTTAAAATACTTATCTGCATTGACATCACAAGCATCCAGGAATTTGTAGTTCTGGCCACAGATACAATTTTGTGGATTTCTGGACTAAAATCTAATAAGGCACTTCCATGTCAAATACCATGGAGGTCCGGTGTCCTCAGTGTCATAAAAGAAGCTGTATGTGCTCCAGGAACCTTTCAGAATCACTGACAACTCATTTGTGTGCTGTGCTAGCCTAAGTTTTGTTAGAAAAGCCAGGATGGAAACCATTGATATGAACTGTTAATCACGTCAGGAGGCACACACAATGCTTCCATCTTTTTGAACCCTGGCCCTATGTATACATACATTCCAGCAGTACTAAAAATTGAACTAGATGAGAACTGCTCAGGTGGAAACTGTTTCCCACCGTTTTGCCTCGTCAATACAATATAATTCTAAAAAAAGACCTAAATTACCCTGTACCATTAAAACAATTTTTTCAATGACCGCAGCCATCAGTAAAGTGAAAATCAGATCTGGCAAAGCACTAAGCTGCTAGCAATGACTGAGCATTCTGCCAAAAGAAAAATACATTTTGGGCCAAATAGTGATGTCACCATGTTGAAAAAGGACCCACCTTTCCCAACCCTTCATCCTGTGGAGCTCCTCCAACTACGTCTGTAGCCGTCGGCTGGGAGAAATGGCCAGCAGTCACAGCATAACCTAGAAAGGGGAACCAAAAAAAGACTCTCACGGCCACAGTTGAGCACATTTTCCAAGGATTGCTGACAAAATGTTTGCTTTCTATTATATAGGAAATGCTGTCATGCAAGAAAGCCTTCACTTGCCATTTAAACTAACATCAAACAATCCACTGCTAATCCATTTATTTTCTAAAACCCTTTCATTCTCTACAAGGTTGCAAGTTCCAGGGCCTGGCCTGACAGTATAGTGCACAAGTGCTAGAGGAGGTGTCATTCTACTCTAAGACACACTTTGACCGGGCCAATTCAGAGTCAACAGTCAGCCTCATGGTCAAAAATTTGAAAATCAGGAGGTAGCCCTGACATGTGAGAACTGTGTAAACTCCATATAGATGAGGCCAGGACTTGAACTTAGACCTCTACAACAAATAGGGAACTGCACAAATCTGTAACACCTCCTAAGAAGTAGGCTGCTCAGGGTGGTCAGTTCATTAGCATGACAAAGGGGGCCACCTAAGCTGCAGTCGCCCGAGGGACACTGTTTATGAAAATTAAGGGACACCGTTTATGTAACTCAAGCGGCATGCACTCTGGAATACCCCGTCCCGCCATGCTATGGACACAGAGGGATGCCATTTTAGTAATTCAAGGGGCATATGGTACAAGACCTTTAAACCGTCCTCTCCATCCATGCTATGGACACCCAGGAGCACTTTTTCGGTAAGTCAAGGGTCATGTGCTCTGGACAATGAGGGAGACCACCTCCAACCTTGGACTGCATGTAGACTTCGACCAGCATTGAGGCTTGTTAAATTTCATATGGATGTACAAATGCAAGGACAGTTTAGCTATGGGTCACCTCTTTGTGTTTCATTACCTTCTGACAGGTACCAGTTGTTACTGTACAGGGCACTGTCATGTTGTAGACATTAGTGTGGCACTATTGGCATGTTGCTGTAATGTCTGTTTCAGAATGAGAGCATTCTGATGTGTTATAGCAATAGAGGCATTGTGGTAAATATGCTCTATTATCATGCATGAGCTCATCCGTGGGAAAAGGAGAAATCCAGTTAATACAGAGAGGAAAAAGTAGGGTGTTGTCACAGACAAGTGAAAAAGTCATTAAAGTGACATTCTGTGTGTAGTATTTTGACATCTCGTTCTCTTTTAATATTATATGCTTTGATGTTCAGGCACATTCACATGAAAAAATTAAGAATGATATTCTGCCAGCACAGTAAGTTTATTTTTAGAAGACGAAACATAAACAAGAGCCTGGCTTAATTCAGAAAACAAAAAAGTTCCTATCTTTCATCAAAATACAAGCTGGAACCCCAAATCATCATCGAAATAACAACCGTAAATTTTCTAAACAATCAGAATTCAATATGAAACACAGACCGAGCAAGCAGCTTGTTTGTTTTCAATCCAGTCCCAGGTGACCCAGAAATCTTGGGAACTGACCTTTATGTGGTCGTGTCAAAGCTACCAAAGCGTCCAGACCAACAAATGGCGGCGCCCACAAAGAAAACAAAAGGGGTCGACAGAAAATAAATCTGAACGATATTTAAAGAGCAGACATAAATTCTCCATGTTTCAAAACCCTGATAAGAAGGTAAAGGGAATTTTTTAAAATCCTGCAGAAATATTACAGAACAAATTTAGAAATGATTCTGATAATAGCACATGAAAGTTTGAATTAGTGCCAGTGATATTCAAGTGCAAAATACACTGTTACCATTCAGACATAAATATTTTTTTTGCGTAAAAGAAATTCTTGTGTCAAGATAATATGGTAACGTTATTTAAGTTAGTTCTGAACTTCAGGGGTTATCTCTGTGTGTTAATCGATGGGGTGTTACAGCTCCTTCTGGGTGCTCTAGTTTCTTCCCACAGTCTAAACACATGCAGGTTGGGGGGGACTGGTGATGCTAAATTGACCCGTGTGTGTATGTATGTGTGTGTATGTGTCGTGGGAGTGTGTGCGTGTGTGTGTGGGTGTGTGTGGTTCTGTGTGTCAACCCTATGATGGGCTGGTGCCTTGCCCTGGGGTTGTTTCTGCATTGTGCCCGAAGCTTACTGAGATAAGCTCCAACTTCCCCACAACCCTCCTCAAGGGAAAAATGGGTTTGGAAAACGTAGGGATGGATGTTAGTTTATAGAACATGTTATCTGTAGACATTTTATAATATTGATAATTTTATAATAATTTTATAATATTGATAATATTAATGATCATTATGTTTTGCTTGCCGCAGGGCCATTTTGCTGTTTTTTGTGGGCGCCACCATTTTGTGGACCATTACCATGACGCCATGTGCGGTTGTTGGAGGTGCGGTTCAGATGGCTGCACCATGCTCCATCACTAACATAGCTCTTTAAAAGTCAGTGCTGTAAGCTTACAATACCTGTGATTAAGGAAATCTGAAGACTTGATTATTGTTTGTAGTTAAAAATTTACAAATCTAGCAAAAGATTTTGACTATGCATTTTCTTAGCATTTTGGTTTTCTTGTTAGTTTCTGACACATAAATGCAAAGTCCTGTGATCCTTTCTATCTCTGGCTCTATCTGCTGCAGCACTGGTTACTAACTTTCTGCTATCCTGGTACTGATCTTTCCTACATTTTGTGGTTCACATTCCATCTCCCCCACAGACAGAACATATACAAGCACACTGTTACAAAAAAGGGGCTTGAACAAAGTTTTGCAAGAAGTTCAGAACTGTGATTTACCAGCAGTCAGGGTAGTTGGTGTTCATCATTTCTTCTTTGTGTGCCTCACTTCCTTTGACCAGGAGGTCATTAGGCTATCTGTGAAGTGCCCTTGCCCTCACTGCACTCATCCTTTACATGTTTTTCATTAACTCTTATCTGAGGAGAACACCATCCATCTGAAAATATTATTTTATATTCCCTGCCCTTTCTTTGTTTATTTTGTTTCCAGTCTCTGTTTAGACACAATATGGACAGACTTCCACGTGTTAGGTTGTGTTAATAATGGCTCTGCTGATCTTCGACCGTTTCATTTTTGATACTGTTTACCTGTAATGGGAAAACCACTTGCAGAATCTTTTCAGAACTAAAACCTTTGCTGTGCAGATGCTATACGTCTGGATGTAATCACATCTAACACGCTTTGTACAAGTTGTTCACTTGATGTGACACTGTATGGATGACTGGCAGCTCTAACCTGGCCAAGTGTGAGTGTGCCATGCAATGGACTGGCAGTCCTCCTAGGGTTTGCTATTGTTTAGTGTCCAGTATTCCTTGCACAGACTTCACACCCCTCGTTTAGATTAAGTGGGAATCAGAATGGACCTGCTATCACTTGACAATAAGTTTGTGGGATTATATTGTAGTACTAGGGTGTTGTACCATGCTAGCCATTATGGATGTAATGAGAAGTCAAGCAAAATGACACCTTTTATTGGCTAACTAAAAAGATTACAATATGCAAGCTTCTGAGGCAACTCAGGCCCCTTCTTCAGGCAAGATGTAATACTGAAACTGGAGTTCCCTGTGTTTATATAGACACCAGGACAAATAACAGCACTGGAAAACCTCTAAGTGAGACATCTTAGATGTACAAAATTAATAGACCTCTCCAGGCTAAGATTCAGTGAGCAAGAGAGGAGCCCGATGTAGAGTTGAGATCTTTTGATAAGATAACTGTCTAACAAAGACTTTTGAAGTTTTTGATGTTTTTTTTCCATACAATGTGGATCTGTAGTCAGGTTGTCTAGGTCATGTTTATGATTTCATAGCTAGTATTTAGTGTTCTTTGCCCGCCATCTCTTCTAACTTCAGATATTCTCTTTCTGTGACCCTGTTTGGCCTGTTTGCTCTCCGACATGTCCCACTGGTCACATCGCAGAGTTCCTTATCTCTTGGGTCGTTTTTGCCAAATAACAGAGCTTATCCTCCTCTGACTTCACACTCTCTGACTTTTCTTACAGCTTTGTCTTCTAATGACTCAAGAGACTTCTGTATATGCTGTATGTCCAGATTCACTCTTTTTTATGTCCAATGTCTGCTGTCTATCTGCACACTAAATTGAACTTTGTGCCAGCATAACATTACAATGATGGACTGTCCCTGTTCCATAACCTCTAAAAGCTCAGGTCCATTTCATAAACACGCTTTCTATAATTATAGGCTGTTTTCATCATCTGCAGCATGGTATACGTGTTCTGTTTTCTAATTTGAAGAAATATAACATTTTTTTTATTCTTCATATACTTTAAAATGAATGCTTTTTCCATCCATCTGTTTTGGAATCGGCCTCCAGTTCTGGATTGCAGAGGCCAAAGCCTATCCTGACAGCATCCAGCACAAAGCAGGAACACACCTGCACTTATTCACACCAGACCAGAGAAAAACTGCCCTAGAGACAGAAGAAAATGTGCCTACTCCACAAAGAAAGCACCAAAGCCAGGATCTGAATTCAGGACTCTGGAACTGTGAGGCAGCAACATTAACCAGCGAGCCATTCTGTGTGATATTTGGACATACTCAAATTATCACATATGTTACACGTGTCTTATTGTCCATGCTACTCAAAGTGCTTTATGTGGACAATGGGGAGCTGCTTCAACCACCAGCAATGTGTAGCATCCACCTGGATGATGTGATGACAGCCATTCTTCGGCAGGTACGCTCACCGCACATTAGTTATTAGGTGGAGAAGATTATTGGCAAACTATATGCCAGAATGGAAAATGTCATGGTGGGAAGTTTAGCCAGGACATCAGGAAACACCATTCTGTTATCAAAGGGTGCCCAGAGGTCTTTTATGAACACAGAAAGTCAGCACCTTGTCTTCACATCTCACCTAAAAGGCAGCACTATTTTTACAGGATGGCGTCTCCATCCTTCCACTGGGGTATTGCAATCCACACAAAGACCACAGGGTAGGCACCTCTGATGGGCTCACCAGCATTTCTTCCAATTAAAAATACTAACAATTAAGTGCGGCCACTGAGCAGACCTGCCATGTCTAATATGGTCATCTACTGAAGGAACTAATTACCAGTGATCAGCAAATAAACCCTCAAGATTTATGTCTAAAATACCCAGAACGCACTTCAACTCAGCCTGTTCTGATGTACTCATCTATACTAAAGATGGCTCCACATTTACACGTGGGACACAAGTAGCATATCTGCCTCAAAGCTCATACACATTGGAATCATTTCCTCTTATCCTCCATAATTTTGCATGGACTTTTTTTATTTTTTGTATATTTAAATTAATTAATTGTTCTGTCTGTTTTTATTTTTTTAGCTAATTTCCCTATATTCATCTCTTTTCAGATACATTTTGAATAAGCCAACTCCATGACTCTATGAGGTCACCTTGATGAACATCCTGCTTAGTCTCATCTAGTAGGTAATTTTGGACTTTTTTTGGATTTTTTGCCTTGAAAGTGATCTGTAAAAGTTGCAAGTTGCATTTGCTGAGTGTTTTAAGCAACTCACTTCATCAGTAAATATCACTCTACCTCCATTTATTGCAAACAACAACTCAGCAAAAAAAGGCATATCTGCCAGTTTCCTTACCAGAATAAACACACTTTCAAATGTAGTGATGAATGGATGTGACACACAACTCGTACTGGAAGCATTAGTCTGCAAGTGCTCAGCTTCCTACTTTGAAATGTGATTTAATCTCTGCAAACAAGTATCAGGAAAGTACACACTTCCTGTGAATTGATACAGAGGTCATGTGAGATGAAAAGCAGTCGAGGTATAAAAATACGTTTTGTGCACTTTTAACACCTCTTACTAGCTCTGTGCAAATGAAACAAAGTCCCAACGATCATCTAAGTCTGTCATTTGTAGAGCCTTTAATGGTAAATATCATCAAATTCATATTTTTAGCATGTATTCTATAGCAGGGGTCCTCAATCATAGTGTATAGGGCTACAGTGACTTCAGGTTTTTACTTCCAACACTTTTTTAATTAAAATCCATTTATTTGCTGCTAAACCTAATACTGTATAATTTTGTTTGGGCCTAATATTCATTAACTCACATTTCAGGGCCCTTTATTGCTTATTTTAGATTTTAACAGCTTTAATGAGATATTAATTATTTGCTGTTCATGAGATACAAATGACAAATGAAGCAGAAGCTCCCCAGCTAACTTGGGCCTTGTCCACACAGTCATTAGTCTCCGCTTTTGCCTTTCATCCACACTACTCTGGAACCATTAACCCCCAAAAACTGAGACCTCTAAAAATGCCAACTCAGCATCACAATTTGAATATGTTTTGACTATAATCGCACTCTGATTGGTTTGTGCTTTATGTGGCTCTTTCCTGATTGGATCCTCCTAATTACATTTTCTCAGCCACTTTGCTCACCTTTTACTCTTGTGTTATACTCAGTAACAATTCCTTCTCATCTGTCTCTGTTTTTTGCTTTTTGTATTCACCATTGCTGTTCTCCATGTGTAAATGCAAGCTGCAAATAAATGTCTAGCATGGTAGCCGCTTCCTCTTCCTGTTTCCACCAATATGCGATTGCCCATTGTAAGTGAACGACTACGTCATATGCATTTTCGGTCACTTCAGTGTAGACAGAGAAACTTCTGTAAACAATGTGAAAATGCTAGTGTGGATGAAAATCATTTATATTTATTTAAAAACAGCATTTTTAAATGAAAACATAGCAATATGGATGTAGCCTTGGTCTCATTTAAATGTGCACATGCATCATTAAGTGTCAGTGTTAATAAAATATTTAGGAATAAATGGGAGAATAAAGGGTATGAACCAAGAAAGACAATATCTATTCTGGCTCACAAAACATATGGAAAATATTTTCAGAGAAGGAAAATGTACAATGTGATCAAAATTTGTTTTGGCAAAATGAAAGCCCTAACAAGCCATATAATTAAATATTAAGTTTCATTATAGTTATATAGTACAATGCACAATGAAAGGCTAAATGAGATATGAGGATGAGGATCCGAGACTTGCTCAATCACAACCACACCACATCATAACAACAGTGGCACAGAATGGCAGTGCCCATAAAAAACAAAATGGTGACAAAAATAGCACAATTATTTTTATGACTAAAGGAAAACAATAATAACAAAAAGAAGCTGATTTAGGGGTTTACGTTGACACAGTTTTCACATCATCTACACACTGTGCGGAAACAATTAAAAAGGTTAGATGTTGGTGCAGTGGTAGCGCTGCTGCCTCGCAGTTAGGAGACCCAGATTCGCTTCCTGGGTCCTCCCTGCATGGAGTTTGCATGTTCTCCCCGTGTCTGTGTGGGTTTCCTCCCACAGTCCAAAGACATGCAGGTTAGGTGCACTGGCGATTCTAAATTGTCCCTAGTGTGTGCTTGGGGTGTGTGTGTGTGCAATGTGGTGGGCTAGCACCCTACCTGGGATTTGTTCCTGCCTTGCGCCTTGTGTTGGCTGGGATTGGCTCCAGCAGACCCCCGTGACCCTGTGTTAGGATATAGCGGGTTGGATAATGGATGGATGGATGGATAGATAGATTATATCATAAAGACTGTTGAATAATTAAGGAGCATTATGCTCAGAATATGTAATGCACTAGTAAAACCACATCTGGAGTATTGTGTGCAGTTCTGGTCACCACGGTACAAAAAAGACATAGCAGCACTTAGAGCTGTTCAGAGGAGGGCAACCAAGTGCATCCAAGGACTTAAGGACATGTCCTACTGTGACAGACGCGGAGAACTAAACTGAGCAAAGAAGACTACGTAGGGACCTCATCCAGGTATTTAAAATTCTCAAAGGTATTGATAAAGTAGATCTGGTAGAATTCTTCTGACTAAATGATGAATCACAAACTTGAGGACACAGTTAAGGGGAAGTGCATTTAAGATGCACTTAAGCCAGGAAGTACTTCTTTATGCAAACTACCAAGACATGTATTTGAACCAGCATTAAAAAGTATCTGGACAGCTTAGCTACTAGCTAAACAAATGGGCTTAATGGACTGAATGGTCTTCTCTCAGATTTCTTATGTTCTTCTGAAATAAGAGCACCAGAATTTTTTAAAGTTCACAGAACCATAATTATCAGCAAAGACATATTTCATATTAGGAAACGCCTTGTAACAAAAACTTGTGACTGAGGACCCCGTTCTGTGGTTTCCATTATAACCAATCTGTAATGTAAGACGTTCAGATCTTCAGCATTTATTCCATGCCTTTCATGTGAATCATGAAGTAAAATCATGCAATAATTAACTTATAGTGTTTTTCATGGGATGTGTATTCCCAAAGTTATTTGCAATGTTGTTTCCATTATCCCTGCATAGTCTGCATTACCTCAAACCCAAAAATAACAATTAAGTTCAATGTTGTGTACAACTACATATTATATAACACTTCTTCTTCTTCTTTCAGCTGCTCCCATTAGGGGTTGCCACAAAGGATCATCTTCTTCCATATCTTTCTGTCCTCTGCATCTTGTTCTGTTACACCCATCACCTGCATGTCCTCTCTCACCACATCCATAAACCTTCGCTTAGGCCTTCCTCTTTTTCTCTTCCCTAGCAGCTCTATCCTTTAGCATCCTTCTCCCAATATACCCAACATCTTTCCTCTGTAAATGTCCAAACCAACGCAATCTCGCCTCTCTGACTTTGTCTCCCAACCGTCCAACTTGAGCTGGCCCTCTAATGGACTCGTGTCCATCCTCGTCACACCCAGTGCAAATCTTAGCATCTTTAACTCTGCTACCTCCAGCTCTGTCTCCTGCTTTCTGGTCAGTGCCACCATCTCCCACCCATATAACACTTGTGAGAGTTAATGTTTAAGTAAAAGTCTTAAGTAAAGTATGATACTGTATTTAACAATGCTTTTGGTCATTTTCATTATTTGGCCCTGGTGCACGACAACACCAGCCTGGATTAAGCAGGTCCAACAATGTTATACATTGCCATATTACATATAGAACACTACCACAAAATCATTTAGAAACATCGTCTTAAAATATTGTGCCAGCTAACATGCATTATGCAATACTACAAAGCAGAAATGCTGTCATAAAACTCTTCAATAAACAGCCAGCACAATTTGAAACTCTGTATGAATTGGGACACTTTCACATATTTGCAGACTAAAGCTTAAAGTGTTTTAACAGCCAGGATGTCTTGTAGGATATAGCAAGTTTAAAATCAGAACCTTTAAGCCCCCCTTATCAGCATTACCCTGCCCCCAAAGTACAGAGCTGAACTCTGGAGCAGTTGTGCTGAGCTGAAAAACTTTTCAGATGTCACCACGTTCAGGGAAAAGCAAACAGACATGAAAAAAAAATCCAGAAGTGCAACTGATACACAGTGCTGCCAAGAGGCCCAGTGCCAGGGTGGCAGGCCTTATCTGTCCAACCTGAGAATAACGGCCATAACAGAAATCTGGAATGTGCAGAGTATGTATGGTGGGGTGGATGTGCGCCTACGATTAGAAATGTACTTGTGTGGAATATGACGAGAGCAAGTTCTGTAATTTTAGGTGTTGTTGATTGTTGCTATTAACAAAATGCATACAATATTTTTGTCAGGCCTAAAAGAATTAAAATAAAATGCATCCCTACAAAGCCTCAGAATTTCAACACATTAATTAATTAAATTCAAAACTTCAGAAGGATCCTGAACTATGATGAGAACAATAAGATGATGTGTTAAGCAGCACTGAGAATCAAGTCACGCACAAGGGTCTGACAGGACTCTGGAGTTGGGAGGGACGTCTCCTTGAGTAACCCGATGAGGAAATGCAGGTGACGTGAGCTGCAAAGTCTGAGCGGCAATCACATCATCTTCCTTGGAAACAGCACATTAAATATAGAGAGTCTGTGTGTGCGTTTGTTTGTGTGTGTGTGAGTAGGGAGATCAGACAAGAAGGTGAAATGTGTGTGAGTTATGAACCCAGACTTTAGGACTGAGTTCATGTGTTGCAAATAAGCACATACAAGTGAAATGTTCAGAGTGTGAGTGTAGCTAAGAAAGAGTTAAAGCTTCAACGTGTGATTTTGTGTTTGTGAGTACATGAGCTCAATACACATAAGTTGAATGTGTACACATCCACTTGATGTCCTTATGACATTTTTTTACTTTTAAATGTTGACATAGTGTATATGTGTTGGTACACATCTGTTTTAGTAAACAGAAGAAAAAAAAAGACAAATGTTGGGTTCCATGCATGTGGAGAAGACACCTTGTGGGTCTGGTTGGGTGGCACCGCGGTGACAGCCTTCCTAAAAGATCCCCACTTAAAGCCCTCAAGCAGAAATACTAATGAACACATCGCCCTACTCTCTGTCACCTCCACTTTCCATTTGGTGCAGAGCAGTGTGTTATGTCCCTAAGGACATCCAGTCAGAGTTCCAGAGATCCAGGTTGGTGGCAGATTGCCTCGTGATCATTAGCAGATAATATCTATTCTCTCTCTATATATAAAATATTAATCCTAAAAGTGCAACGATTTTGTGCAATGATTTTATGTGATGCTTTTATGTCACATTTTTTGTCACGCTTTAAATTGGGCTTATTTTAAAACCTACAATATATATGTTTGGTATCATTCTTTTCAGAATTTATCGAAATTTAATGTGATGTTGTTAGATTTTCAGATTCTTATTCCGTTTTTAAATTATAAACTAAAAAAATACCAAGAACTCACATCCTGCGAGACGAGAAAATGTGCCAAGAGATTTAACTACGCCCAGGGCCGTAAATAAAAGACAAAGAGTAGATGACAAAGACAGCTGCTGTACAGGCTTTTAAATGTTCGAAGCAGTGCGCGACATGCAGATCACACGGCACGGCAGCAGCAGCAGCTGATCGAGCAAAGACAAGGTAAAAAAAAACCCATTGTATAACCGTTTAAAAGGGGGTTTCGGAGGAGCGACCGCGTCTCCTTAGGGTGCGTTCAGCCCCCCTCATTACAACGCGAGTGGCAGAGACGCAAAGTGGCTGGCTCGTAGCGTAAGCCAGGGGGGTTGGCGAGTGAAGCAAGCAGGGGGTAACCCTCTAGTTTTATATATTAATATATTCACTTTATAATGCCTTCATCCCCCATTAATTCATATTTACTTCCTATCAGGGTCACATCCCACTAAAGCACGAGTTACCCCATTAGTAAACGAGACTAGTGATACCGTGCAGTACCATCAGAAGTAACTGCAGCCTTACTCTGAGCCCTACTTTCCACCATCTCCCATTTCTTTGGTTGAAGGATAACATCCCAGGACTAATTGTTTCCTCAGTGTATTGCCACAAGGAGAGGACTTGACGGTTGATAAAGAGAGGGTGGACTGGGCATTCAGAATAAGTGGAGGTTATTACCAAAAAGACGACTGTGTGTCTAAGCCAAAACAAGAACCAAAAATCAAAGTAAAAAATTCTGAGGCAAAAACTTCACAATGACATCATTTGCACAACATTTTCTAGTGTTATAATTTAGTGTTTTTAGAGCTCCTATGTAAAATTTTGATCTAAACTTATAAATTGTATTTGGCTCTTTGAATTTTTTACTAATGTTTTGAACTATAGAGCAGGGGTCTTCAACTCTGATCTTTGCTGTGCCTCCTAAATCCAAAACCCATCAATATTTTCAGTATGGCTGTGCCTACTAAAGTGTGCTCTTAATGATGCCCTCAAGGTAACTTTAAATCCATTCTCTTGCATGATATCTACTGAAACATGTCCATCCTGTCTTGCTTCACACTGGCATTACTGTAATATCTTGCTTTCATTGACCTCACAGCAGCCCCTCTATTCAGAAAGCTGCCTGACTATACCACCAAAACTTTATTCTCCAGCTTTCTCTTTCTCAACTTACCGAGATAGCTGTATCTGCTGGCTCCAATAACCCCATCCTTCAGTTTGTAAGAGGCATTATCAGTAAGGTTGACCACTTTAACTGTGCCAGTCCAGTAATATGAACCTGGGGCACCCATTACTACCAGCTCCTGGAAGGGAAGAGAAGGGAAACAGTCAGTGCCACCGCAATTGCATTCAGTCTGGAAGGCCATATTATTGTATTCTCGTCAATGGCCAAAGTGAAATAACAAAATAATCTAGTTATGCCAGTGCCACCTGACCTCACAGTGTACACAGAGTCCACTCAAATGTAGGTTTAGAAAGAATCTGGCCAAAGTTGTTGTGCTAGAGATGCAGGACCAAATACTAATGATAAATGCTTACCACCCAACACTTTCAAGCCTCTTAATGCAAATGTTATCAGTGTTAGATTTGATATTTTTGTTTTCTCCAGTAAATGAAATTTTAGGGTAATGGGGAAATCCTAAAGCCCCAAGGAAGGTGAATATGCCCAGATTGGCAAACAGGATGGGGTAGTTTGACAAAAAAATGAGAAATATTGCTGCCAAGAAGAGGCCTGAAGACAGCTTTCAGGGCTGCTCCAAAGCAACACTGAGAACAAGAAAACAGTTAAGTATCTGTTCCTGCTCTACCATATCACCTGCAAATCACCTTCTCAACCCAAGGAACTCTGGCCAATGTGTCTGCTATGTTCCATGGAGATGTGCTTCACACACAATTTGAAACAAAAGCAGCCCCTTCACACAAGCAGACCCTCTTCTTTGGAAGTATTGGCAGAGTGTGTGTATGTGTGTCCATATGTGTCTCCATGTTTTTTTTCACATGTACATGTGAGCACACATTTGGATTGGCATATATGCAAGCAAGATTATGTATCAGTTCATTTGAAAAAAATGTGGAAATGGTAGAAGAAGAGTAGTTTACAGAAAACATAACTCCTGGAGCAGGAATGCAGACAACAGGAGGAGTAGAGCAGAATACCAGAAAACCTGCTGAGAAGAACATGAGAGAACTAAACAATGCCTTTCGCATTCGCAGTGCCGGAGTTAGGTTATTAATGTGGCGTATTAATTAGTTAGTGCATCAACCAACTATTCAGTAGCTAACCTGTGTGGCTGGGTGCAAACCCCAACCCCCCTCTGCACCCTAAGTGAATCCCTAATTCACCTTAATGGTGTCACCAGGACCTGATTGCAGGAGTTTTTAAGGCAGATGGAGACAGCAGAAGACCAGGGAAACAGTGGGAAAAACATCTGGAGTCATAAGCCATATTGGGATGGGATTAGCTTTCAGGATGTATCTGTAAAGTCACTGTTATAACACAACATTGGTCACTTTTACCCTGGATTCTCACGGGATAAGAGTATGTCTGGAAAAATTATAGAGAACGGCGTGCCTTCTATGTTTATGCAATGTCGTCGCCTCCAAACAGCTGCACATGTTGTAGCTACTTAACTATATTGCTCCTGCCCATAACAAGAGAAAATGGAGAAAATAAACTTGTGTGAATTCATGATTAATTGATTAAAACAAGTCTACACTGGGTCTTGTGGACTCTTTACCTAATAATGCCACCGTTTTACTGACATGTCTATTTGCATGGGACAAGATTAACCTGGGGTTATTTTTATGGAATTTTATCAGAAGGTAAACATCTCCATAATCTTTACTGAGATGTTAACACACATTCTGCAAGAAGTTAATGACATGAGCAACTCTGATGGGACTAAAATTACAGATGTCCTCCAGTAATAATTACTTTACCCCACCTGTTGGTGTAAAGCCAATGCTGTCCTAATAGAGCTTTTGAATAATGAGAGGAGAAGATAGGAATTAGAGGGCTCTGGAGAGAATTAAGGAGCACTATAATAAACCATACAGAACAACAGAGGTTCTTGAAGAAGGACAGATTTGATGTTCATCTGCCCATCTGCCACAAGACTTTAATTTTGAAAGGTGCAAAAAGACTAGTAAAAGCAAAACACATTACGCTGATTGCCTTTAAGCTATTCTAATGCTATACATTGAGACCAATAGAATGGGTTAGGCAACCTTCTAGTTTATGAAAAAAGTTGCTAAATAGTACAGATTTGAGGTTTTAAGTCAAATAATTTCTCACTGGGACAAATAAAGTCTATCTATCTATCTATCTATCTATCTATCTATCTATCTATCTATCTATCTATCTATCTATCTATCTATCTATGCCATAATCCTTAATACTTAGATGTCCTTAGATGTCCTGATATCTTCAGCTTTTTAAATGTTTTTACTTCCTTGTATTTAAAAGGCGCTGTGCCTGCAATCCTTAATGGGAAACCTGGCACTGGCTGACTAAGCCTTGGAGAACACCGGAGAAAAACAGCATTGGATAAAAACTTATGAGCACAAGAAGGACTTCTACAGAGACATAAGCAAAGCTTGTAGGGTATTTTAGGTAACAGGGAACCCAGGTATAGTGATCAATAGACAGTGGGAAGGACTGGGTGTGCAAGAAATGCCATAGTGGGACATCAGAGAAGCCCAGAGGGCAGTGGTAGTGAATTTGAGGACAGCTGTCAAAGCACTGGAGAACATTTTAGAAATTAGAAGGGGACTTGACGTTGCTTGTGTGCCTTTTCACTCTCTGTTGCCTACAGAGCGTAAGGTGTTACCAACCTCAGTGAAGAAGCCTGCAATGCCAGCCTGACATGAGCCATGCTCCTCTCCATACTTTTTCTTGTACTCTGCAAGAGAAAAACAAAACAAGAGTTTGTGAGCTCAGAGCCATACCAGTGTCTCTTGCCAGCACTAATTTATGTTCTTCCTCTGTGAATTTCCACAGAAATGGCTGAGGAGAGCAGGAGTAAAAGTCTGCAGTGTGGGCTCAGGTGTCACATTACTGAAAACAGTAGGCCTAGAGTGCTGCATAAGACCCATTAAGTCATGGAAACAGTTGCAAAAGCAGAGTGCAGAGAGAGTTTTTTGACTAAAAGGAAGGACTGCGATGTGAGGAAAGTCCTTGTCGGTGTAAATCAGACCCAACAGAGCCTGTAAAGTTCCCCAGAATATTAAATGTCCTACATCTGAGGGAGATGTGTGAGTTTTGCATAAATCCAACAATCACTAGCTGAGCATTCAGACTGCCACTCAAGGCTCAAGGAAGAACTGGTATTTTAAGAGTAGAACATGAAATGTCGAGGTGGACAAGAGCCTTCTGGGTGACAGAAATAAGCAAGCTAGAGGAGTCAACTCTTCAGGCATAGTACATTAAACCAGGTATCAACCCTACAGTCCTCCATTATTAAACCTGTTCAAATCACTTGAACCGTAGCCTTTCTGAACAGCATCAGTAACTGGTCAGCATGCTCAGCCACACCCTGACTTTCACAACAGACCAGCTTACAGCTGCCATTTAACCTGACATGGGAAGTGCATTGTATGCCACAAATGCAGGAAGTGGCAAGCAGGAAGGCTAGCATGATAAATAAAGGACAGGGAGAAGAATGTAGTCAAAAATATAAATCAGGGTTGGAAACCGGCAGGACAAGAGGATTGGCTGACAAACAAAACTGCTAGGCAAGGTTGAAAGTAAAAACCGAAAGTAAAGTTTAAAAGAGTTTTGACGCATCAATAAGTTTTTATTTAATATTTAGAACGGCACAGCTAATTAGACAATGACTTTTTTACTGTTGCATCTTTAACACAACTATAACTTAAATACAAAATCATGATGATTGCATCATGACTACGTGAACTCAAAATGGTAGTACTTATATGTGAACAAAATATGAAAAATACAAATGAACTAATGAAACCTCCTAGAAGGTAACTGACAACACAGCTAAATTCTTCATGGTGAAACACTGTCAGCACCACTGTGCACCATAGCAGTGGGAAGAAAGCCTACACAGACACGAGAACTACAGAGTCTCTGCCCTGTCATCTATCCTGTGTAAAACTGTGGCAGGTACAGTGGACACCATAATACTTGCCATTCCAATGTCTTTTTCCTGATGAAAGCTGATTTGGGTCTGTGAAACATCCTCGCTGTAACTTTCTGCGAAGCATCCATTCTAAAATCTCATCTATCAGTCAGAGTGATCTTGTAGCCTACATTGTTACACTGTGTTCCTCTTTGTTGCACACTCATTATCTTTATAAGGCACCGTATGATAGTGCTCACTGCAAAGTAAATACAGCTATACAGTGCCAGGCACTTGTGTCAAGGTGAGCGTGTTCAGGGCTCTACCAAGGTGGGAATTGGGGAAACACAGCAGGCTGATGCCATGTTTAACAACCTTGTTTACCCTTAGAACACAGGAAGAGGCCCAAGGAGGACTTTTGTCATCACTTCCTCCTCAGCATCGGACATTCCGCTCCTTTCATCCTATCAGCTATATAAGAAAAGGATGGGTCTTTCATTGATGAACCCACAACTGAAGGAGACAAGGCTTGCCCTTTAGAAGTGACTTTTTTGAATAACAGAGTCTAAACCAAAAGTACCAAGTATTGCTATCCTCATTAAACGGGGATATCAGTTTGGATCCCAAATCTTTACCTTTGTGTTCTTGGTGCATTTACAACAAGAGCCATGGATCAATTAAATCAGAACTGAATGCCCAGCGTTTTGCTGATACATTTTAAATGCTTTGCTGTGCTCAGTGGTACTTTAGGAAAATAAAGATTGACAGACAGACTGGTGAAGTAAAAGAACCGACTCTAATAACAGCTAAGCTAGGTTTATATTCATCTATGTAAAACAGTAGTCATATATTTAATATTCCATGAGAAATGGCTGAAATCCAAGTCTAATGCAAGGCACACTGACACACACACACAATGATTCACAAGAGACAAATTTGAACTTACACATCAGTCTAAATGTTTGGATAGTGTGAAAACTAAGAAAGAACATGTGAACTTCATTCAGACATTGAACTCTAGTGTCTAGACTTGTAAAGAAGCAAGGTAAACCACTGGACCACTACATCATATTACTGTAACAATAAACAGCAAAACATCTGATTGAAACTGCATTTCCATACAGGTGTTATCCTTATATATTTCAGTCAGAAAATGATTCTGTGCAAGTAACCAGACTGTGCAGTAAAATGCTCACTTGAGATCTTTGTATTGACGCTGTATCTATCTATCTATCTATCTATCTATCTAGTATTTGGGATAAGATAGATAGATAGATAGATAGATAGATAGATAGATAGATAGATAGATAGATAGATAGATAGATAGATAGATAGATAGATAGATAGATAGATAGATAGATACTTTATTAAGGTATGTCCATTTGGGTGATTCATTAAAGAAATGGAACCCTAAACATATTTCTACGCGATGTGCATGCAGCCATATTCATATTCAATCCTGTCATATTCATATTCAGGCAACATGTGTGAGTATGGATCCATAAATATTTATTGTCATACAATTATCTATCTGCTCCACTAGGGTTCTTCCCATCTCAACTAAGCTGGCAGCACTGTGAGGATTATGTTTTTTGACTTCTCCAGTGCCTTCAATACCATCCAGACATCTCTGTTAAGGAGTACACTCAGAGATATGCAGGTGGATGAGCCTGTGGTGTCTTGGATGATGGACTATCTGTTGGGCAGACCACAGTTTGTGTGACTCAAGGACTAGATAGCTCGTTAATCAGCCTACACATAAAGCAGGTCATACGTTAGACTTAGTAATTACTAAAGGACTAAAAGTTGATATAAAGCAGGTCATTGATACGGGTCTTTCAGACCATTTTCTTCTACTTTTTAATATAGAAATAATGATAGAAAACACTCATGAGAAGCATATTGTTAAAAAAACGCTTCTTTGACTCATCAGCAACTTTAAAACTTACAAACATTCTAACCAATCAGTCCGTTTATAGTGCCAACTATAATAGCGAGGAGAATGTAAATAGTAAGGTGGAAAGATTTAATACTAAAGTGAGGGCTGCTGTTGACATAGTTGCACCTGAAAAGACAGTTAAAAAATCTTCTAGCATTGTTATACCTTGGAAGACCCAAAGAGTGTCTGATTTAAAGAGAACATGCCGTAGAGCTGAGCGTAAATGGAGGAAGACTAAACTAACTATTGACTATGAGATATTAAAAGTTAAAATAACAGAATACAATAACACAGTCCGTCTTGAGAGGCGCTGCTATTTCTCTAAGATTATAAATAACAATGCTAGTAATCCCAGAGTGTTATTTTCGACAATTGATCATCTGTTAAACCCAGGTAACTCAAAGGAATGCCTTCTAAGTACTTCCAGTAAAACCTGTGAGGCTATCGCTGTATTTTTCAATCAAAAAATTAATGATATTAGAAATAACATAGTATATCTCCCCAACACTAAGGATCCCCCGAAACCCCAGTACTCCATAATAAATAAATTAGAGTCTTTCACTAGGATAGATTTACCTGATTTACATAAAATAATTTCTCAAATGAAACCATCCACCTGTGCCCTTGACCCAATACCAACAAATTTTTTCAAAGAAGTATCGGGTGTGCTTATTGATAATGTTCTTGACATAGTAAATTCGTCATTAGATACGGGGGTCTTCCCAGACTGTCTTAAGACTGCGGTAGTTAAACCCCTACTTAAGAAAAATAATCTCGACCCCTCTTCTCTTGAAAATTATAGACCCATCTCTAACCTGCCTTTCTTAAGTAAAATTCTAGAGAAGGCAGTCATTATGCAGTTAAATGAGCACCTCAATAAACATGCTATTCTTGATAAATTTCAGTCAGGTTTTAGAACAAATCACAGCACAGAAACTGCACTCGTTAAAGTAGTAAATGACTTGCGGGTAAATGCAGACAGAGGCCATTTATCTGTTCTCATCCTCTTAGATTTGAGTGCCGCATTTGACACTATTGATCATAATATTCTTAAGAATCGCCTTAGTCAATGGGTGGGCCTCTCTGGCAGTGTCTTAAACTGGTTTGAATCCTACCTGGCAGGGAGAAAATTCTTTGTTAGTTGTGGTAATTATAACTCAAAGACACATGATATTCTATATGGTGTTCCACAAGGCTCTATCCTGGGTCCGCTGCTCTTCTCAATCTACATGCTTCCATTAGGTCAGATTATCTCGGGACATAACGTGAGCTACCACAGCTATGCTGATGACACACAGCTGTATTTATCAATAGCACCTGATGACCCCAAATCTCTTGATTCGCTAACACAATGTCTAACCTGTATCTCAGAATGGATGAATAGTAACTTTCTCAAATTAAATAAAGAAAAAACCGAAATCTTAGTGATTGGCAATAATGGATACAATGAGGCTATTAGAAATAAACTGGATGCATTAGGATTAAAAGTCAAATCGGAGGTAAAAAGCTTAGGGGTAACCGTTGATTGTAATCTGAATTTTAAATCGCATATTAATAAAATCACTAGGACAGCATTTTTTCACCTAAGGAACATAGCAAAAGTTAGACCTCTTATATCATCGAAAGATGCAGAGAAATTAGTTCATGCGTTTGTCTTTAGTCGGCTAGATTACTGTAATGCACTCCTCTCAGGACTACCCAAAAAAGACATCAATCGTTTGCAGTTAGTGCAGAATGCAGCTGCTAGAATCCTTACCAGGAAAAGAAAATCCGAACACATTTCTCCAGTTTTGATGTCACTACACTGGTTACCTGTGTCATTCAGAATTGACTTTAAAATTCTGCTTATGGTTTATAAAGCTTTAAATAATCTCGCCCCGTCTTATATATCGGAATGTCTGACACCTTATATTCCAAATCGCAACCTCAGATCCTCAACTGAGTGTCTCCTTAGAATTCCAAGAGCAAAACTTAAAAGAAGTGGTGAGGCGGCCTTCTGCTGTTATGCACCTAAAATCTGGAATAGCCTGCCAGTAGGAATTCGCCAGGCTAATACAGTGGAGCACTTTAAAAAACTACTGAAAACACATTACTTTAACATGGCCTTCTCATAACTTCACTGTAATTTAATCCTGACACTCTGTATATCCAATTCATTATAATAACTATTCATTCAAAATTTGTACTCACCCCTACTCTCTCTTCTGTTTTCTTTTCCGGTGTCCTATTGGTGGTGGCTTGTGCCACCACCATCTACCCAAAGCACCATGATGTTCCAACAATGATGGATGGATTAAAAGCCAGAAGTCTGTATAACCATCAGCATCAAGTGACTCCGTGAGAACCCTAAATACAAAGAGGACTATTTCATTTATGTTAGGTAGAATGCCCAAAGGGGACTGGGCGGTCTCGTGGCCTGGAACCCCTACAGATTTTATTTTTTTCTCCAGCCTTCTGGAGTTTTTTTTTGTTTTTTCTGTCCACCCTGGCCATCGGACCTTACTCCTTTCTATGTTAACTAATGTTGTCTTATTTTAATTTCTTATTTGTCTTTTATTCTTCTTTTCTTCATTATGTAAAGCACTTTGAGCTACTTTTTGTATGAAAATGTGCTATATAAATAAATGTTGTTGTTGTTGTTGTAGATAGATAGATAGATAGATAGATAGATAGATAGATAGATAGATAGATAGATAGATAGATAGATAGATAGATAGATAGATAGATAGATAGATAGATAGATAGATAGATAGATAGATAGATAGATAGATAGATAGATAGATAGATACTTTATTAATCCCAAGGGGAAATTCACATAGTCCAGCAGCAGCATGTTGATAAAGAAAATATTAAATTAAAGAGTGATAAAAATGTAGGTATACAGACAGACAATAACTTTGAATAATGTTAACGTTTACCCCCCCAGGTGGAATTGAAGAGTCACATAGTGTGGGGGAGGAATGATCTTCTCAGCCTGTTATTGGAGCAGGAAAGTGACAGCAGTCTGTTGCTGAAGCTGCTCCTCTGTCTGGAGATGATACTGTTTAGTGGATGCAGTGGATTCTCCATGATTGACAGGAGCCTGCTCAGCACCCATCGCTCTGCCACAGATGGCAAACTGTCCAGCTGTGTGCCTACAATACAGCCTGCCTTCCTCACCTGTTTGTCCAGGCGTGAGGTGTCCCTCTTCTTTATGCTGCCTCCCCAGCACACAACCGTCTGATAGAACATCTGCAGCATCTTATTGCAGATGTTAAAGGACGCCAGCCTTCTAAGGAAGTATAGCTGGCTATAGGACTATGTTTCTGATGCAGATGTGAGCAACACTGGAGCACCACAAGGTCCTGTTTCCTTTTCCATTCACTCTGTACACCTCTGACTATAAATGACCTAATGGCCTAATGTTATATAAATAAACCATTAGGTCATGTCACTTGCAGAAATTCTCAGACTATTCTGCACTTATGGGGTATATTGATGAGAAGATGAGACAGAGGAGTCGGGTGAAGAAGTTTGTTTCTTTGGGCAAACAGAATTGTCTTCAGCTTCACATCAGCAAAACCAAAAAACTGGTTACTGACACCAAAGATCTTCTATGTCCTGTCAGTATGCACTGTGGTATGCTGGGCTGGTAACATCACTTTAACAGAGGCCCACCTAATCACCAGCAGATTAAAAAGGCAGACTCAGTTATGGGACACACTTCTCGACCTACTGGAGGGAGAAGTGGAGGAGAGAATGAAGACAAAACTAAGTGCCATTGTGAACGATACTGCACATAATCTATCTAACACACTGACACTGAGGACTTTCAGAAAAGGAATTATTCAGCAGAAGTGTGTCAAGAAACACTGCGGGGGCTCCTTTATATGAACAGCAATGCACCTTTATAATATTCATGACTGTGACTGCTGTGTCAAGTTAGAAGTTTCCTTTCCTTTTAGTCATTCTGGTGTGTATTTGAGAGGGGACTGTTTGTTAAAACATAATAATGTTTATTTCTTTATTGATATATTGATCTTCTGTAAAAACCCAAAGTTCCCCTGGGAATAAATAAAGTTCTATCTATCTATCTATCTATCTATCTATCTATCTATCTATCTATCTATCTATCTATCTATCTATCTATCAGACAGAAACACAACAATCAAGAGGGTGACTTAGAGAGCTGAAAGCTATTTATTTACAGCCCACCTTGACGCCAAGTCCCATAATTCTGGAAGCCTTTGAGTTGGCCATTCAATGAGTGTTGGCATTTTAAAATGTCCAATAACCCTCAGTATAAACATTTAACAACATAATGTAAGAAAGCTACATGCTGCATGAGGACTGTATGCAACCTGTTAATAATTTAAAACATATAAAGAGAACAAGAGACTACCTAATCTGAAGTTACTCTCTATAAAACTTTCATTGTTTCTGGTTCATTCAACCTAAACAGTCAACAAGGTGGTCACCTTACACACTGTTCAATAGTAAATGGTTCTTATTTTTATGGCACTTCTCAAGTAGCAAGAATTAAATTAATGGACTGTCAGCTATGAGTGCAGCTTGCCTGATTACAAGAATTCTGCAGAAAGGACAATGAAACTCGATCCAGCGGCCTTCCCATTGGAGACCCACACTGTTTGGTCTGCTGACTTAAACATGGAGACAACTGGAAGCAACTAGTTTTAGTGACAACAACCCAAAACTGAATGCTGGGATGATCTGGAAGCAAACTGTTTATACTCTGGGCCTTGTCTGTAATTATCTGTACTCTGGTAAATCTTTACTCTGTAAAGGTGCTAATCAACCAGTCATAATTGTATATGCTACCTTTGATGAGGAAAAGCAGTGTATAATGTTTTATGCTAAAAGATGTCTCCTTCTTGGAAACTGCATCTTTGCAAATTTGAGTGAGCACATGGCCGTCACTTATATTGCCAATTTGTTAAAATGATCAGCAGCAGAGATGTGCCAGTGGGTCTATATGTATTCTACATATAGTAAGCATGCATGCATATACTCTACATGCTTCTACGTAAGTTCACATACATGTATTCACTTGTGTTTGGTCCAAATTTGAATGCTCCTGTGTTCATACAAGTGTATGAAATGGTCTGCATGCTTGATTACCTGTCTGCATTCAAATTTCTTGTCAAACATGTGTGAATAAGGGGAATCTTCAGGGCTGCTATGTTAATTTTAATTCCACCCCAGGTCACAGGATGGTGTTGTTGTTTATACCTTTCTCTGCTTTACCCTCAGAAATGAAGACCAGGCAGGGGCTGGATGGCCAATGAAGTCACTTCTACTTCTGCTACAAACTCCACCCTTCTGGTCCACAGCCTCACCGGAAGTCATCAGTCACATCAAGACTCACGTCTGAATAACATGCCATGCCACTCACACACTGGCTGAAACCTCTTCTTAAAGTTCTTGTATATTTTTTGGCTTTTTCGTCACTTTCGATTAAATGGTGTTCACCAAGTGGTGCCCCAACTCTTTATCTTTGTCATTGCGTATATGTATTGGCCTGTACTTGTGCGTTTTGTCTAATAGTGTGTGTGTGTGTCTATTGCCGTGTGTATTTGTGTCTATGCTGTGACTGTGTATACTCCTCCCTAGAGTATTTACAGTACAGGAGTACATTTCCATCAGTATATTAATGTTGTGTTTTGTTTATTTTTATGCATTTGTGTTTCTGTTTGCTTGATTGTGGACTAATATTTATCATACTTGTGTTAGCGTATATCTGTTTTCTTGTCTGTGCATGTGTTCAGGTTTACCATTGTGCACACATCTGTCTAATGGTATGTGCTTTTGCTCACATATTTAAAATATAAAAAGGTTAGAGGCACATTTCAGCTGTGAACACTCATTCTTCACTTGTACAGGGATGTATGGGCTCTGTGCATGTTGGTGCTTGTGTGGTGAAGTGCACTTATCTTTACAAATGTATGCACGTGTGTACTGCCTGTTGAGGTATTCACCATGTATGTGTTTGCCTGCGTGTGTTGTACATGCGAGTGCCATCCTACAGTTGGCTTTCCGATATTGAAACTCTCAACAGGCTTACTGCCATCCTGAACATATTTGCTTTTACCTTCATAGCAGGGAATGAGGCTCTTGCTCTTGGCTTGCAGGTTGCTGGGGATGATGGCACAGAAGCCGTGGGGCAGGATGTGGTCCGATTCGTAGTAAACATTCTTCCACCGGTGAGCACAGGCCTGCAACACACAGGAGGAGATACGTCATGGGCAAGCAGTGCCTATCAATCAGTGCCAAACAGAACAGGAGGCACTGTTTCCTTGATCCAGTGTGGAAGGGACAATTGCGTTGTCATAATGCCCTCCATAAAAGGCACTACAAAGAGACTAATTTGATTGAGAAAGGAAAATTATGGAGCAATCACAGAAAAGAGACAACAGAAGACACAGCTCACTGTCTTACCTGTGGGATCCTTACACATTAACCTGTAGGACACCCCCTGTAGCCCATGCCCACCCTTAAAATGTATACTATTATGCTGTTCTTTTACAAATTGCATTTGACAAAGTAGTAAAAGTGTGGGAGGTGACTTCAAAGCTCCTGCTGATAAGTACAACCTGTTGCACTTCAATGCCACCCGACTGGCCTCTTTAATTAGCACAGTAAATCAAACTGTGATGGTTTCTAAGAGCAAAATAAAAAAAAAGATAATTAATGGCCGAGGAGTGGACTGCAAGGAATGAATCTGTCATCGCCGGAGAAGGAGCAGCCAGGAGGGTTGGGGTTTGAAGATGAAAGCAGTGCCCTGCTTGAGTGGCCGGACTCCACTGGAGTACTTTACACATCAGCAAAAGGAAGGTCAGTAGGAAACCCGAACCCTATGCTGTCTGAGAGGCAGCCGCCACAACGCCGGTTTGTTACTTTGGCAGAGCCTGAATGAAGGAAACACGAGACAAAGCAGAGAGGGAGTTCTGCCCAAACCACAGAGTAGCACGTGGTCTGCTTTCACTTGGGGGATGCAGTATGTGACCTGTCCGGATCAGTTCCTTGCAAATGGAGACAAGCAGTTTCACCATATTTCACCTCAGGAGAGTCAAGAATTTAAATATCATACCGTACCTTCAGAAAATATTCAGGTCATTTCACTTTTATTCACATTTTGCTTCGTTATTTCTGCTAAAATGACTCTTCAAATTTAGCTCAGGCACATCCCATTCTATCGATCATCATTGTGATGTTTCTACACCTTGTTTATAGTCCATCTGTGGTCAGTTCAATTGATTGCACATGATTAGGAAAGTCATATGCTTGTCTATACGAAGGTTCCAGACTTGGTAATGTGTATCAGAGCAAAAACCAAGTCAAGATGTCAAAGGAATTGCCTGCAGAGCTTAAAGACAGGATTGTGTCGAGGTGCAGATCTGGGGAGGCTACAAAAAAATTCTGCAGCATTGAAGCTTCTCAATAACACAGTGGTATGTATAGAAGAAGACGTTTGGAACATCCACCACTCATCATACAGCTGGCCACTTGGTCAAACTGAAAAATCAGGATGGAAGTGCCTTGAAAAGAGAGATGACCAAAAACAAGAGAATCCTTTGTGGAGACAACCATTACTGTAACACTCCTCTGAGCTGGCCTTTATGGCAGTGTGGCAAGACAGAAGTCTCTCCTCAGTAAAACAAAGCCAGCTTAGAGTTTGCAAAATGGAACCTAAAGGACTTCCAGACTGTGAAAAACATGAAGATTAAACTGTTTGATCTCAATTCTAAACATCACGTCTAGAAGAAAACAGACACCGCTCATGACCTGCACAATATCATGTCAACGGTAAAGCATGGTGGTGGCATAATTATGCTGTGGGGTTGTTTTACAGTGGCAGGGACTCAGAGACTAGCCACTTTGTCAATGGAAGACAAGTGGAGAGAAGTACAGAGATATCCTAAATGAAAACCTGCTCCAGAGCACTCTGGACCTCAGACTGGGTCTGTCTATAGTTGGTCTCCATTCAACATGACAGAGCTTGAGATGATCCGCTGTCAAGAATGTGAGAAAAACCCCAAATCCAGGGGCGTGAAGTTTGTCCCGTCATACCCAAGTAGACTGCAGGCTGTAATTACTGCCAAAGGGGCTTGACTAAGTACTGAGTAAGAGGGTCTAAACACCTGTAGCAACGTGATGGTTCATTTTGATTTTTAATAAATTTGCAAAAAATTCGAAAATTCTGTTTTGGTTTGTCTTTCTGGGGTATTGAGTGTTGCTTAATGTGAGAAAAAAAAGAATTTAAATGATTTTAGTATAAGTTGGAACATAACAAAATGAGAAAAAAGTGAAGGGTTCTAAATATGTTCTGAATGCATTGTACATGGGTGAGATTCACAGCATCACCTCCAAACCATTCAGGTGGTCCTGCTCAAAGGGAATTAGTCCATTTCACCTGACCACACTTATTTTCTTTAGTCTATAGGTCCATCACAACTAACCCATTAAGGTGACCATAAAGGATGGTCTTCATGGTCTTGTGTGATACACTGCCCTGAGGAGTCATCACACACTCCTCAGTGTAACTTACCACATGAGAAATAGCTCAAAGCAGCAGGTAGGAATCATCCATCAAAAGAAAACAAAACAACTGGTATTCTGCCTTATATGCAGTGACGAAGACTAAATGTCCAGAAGAAAGATTTATCCATTATACTCAGTCCAACGTTCTTCCTCCACCACATTGTAGTAACATTTTGCTGACAGCAGCAAAGAGAGACACAAAACCCAAAGCACCTGTTCCACCTTAGAACAATTAAATGTCTGCTGCTTCCAGTCCAGTACATGGAAATGTCCAGCACACAGAAAGGGAGGAAGGTCAACTATAACTTGTCAAAAATAAAGAAAAGAATGTCCAACAGGTAGACCAGTTAGCTATATGTCACCTCAAGTCCCATGATAACATGCCCATGACAGCAGGCCGATCAGGGGAAACAGTAAAGGGAGACTCTCTAGGCCTCACACATGTGCTCAGATGTGTCCACCTCTTACAGTCAAAGAAGAGCTAGAGGTCTTCTACACCACACTGTTATACTGAAATGAAGTTCAGGAAGGTGGATCACCTCATATTTGTTTCCACCTAGGAAGACCAGTCCACTTCATTCTAATGCAGGTTCTATGCCACAGACAGGCCTTCTTCTTATTCTGTTAACATAAAACACCACCAGCACCTCACCACTGACATGACTGAAGATCTCCAGATATTTTATGCTGCATTGCATTGATAACCAAATTACAGTTACTAAGCCAAATAATTCAGCTTCTAAACTGAAAAAGAATCCTTATCAACTTGTGTCAGACAAGAAACCATAACTGCCAAAGAGGGGCATCAAGTCAGTGAGAACCCAGGTGCCAAGGCTGTAATGAGATGTGAGGAAGGGGGCAGTAGTGCACAGTACACATGTCCTTTGACCTTAACTCCCAGGAAGGTCCTTCAGTGGCAAGACATCAAAATCCAACAAAGATGGCACATCTTTATTTGTCTGCCTTCCTTACCAGCACTCCGCCATTAGCCTTGTTCTGCCGAGCCAAGCTCACTCCCATCCACTCATCATCCCTGTTTCCCCGGCACGTCTTTCCACATGTTGGTGTCCTGTCATTACCTGCAAAGAAAAGAAAGGCAGCAGCAGTGCCGCCGTGCATATTAGAGGATAAGGGCATGCTGGGAAGTTACTCACAAGCTGACCATAGGATTTGTTTAACATGTCACCCATGTCCACACTCCTTTAGTGCCTGGGTTGGAAGGTGAACTAAAAGTTCAAAAGGACTTTATATATCCATCATCATGAAAGGCACTACATTGATAGTTTAAAGCTTTTTGATAGTTGAAATTTAGCTAGTTATCATAAAATCAAATAATCAGGTTAAAAGTGTTGTGCAGCACATTTACACTCATATGAAAAAGTAAGTACACCCCATGGAAATTGCTGACTTTTCAACGTACTTGAACAGGCAAACTTTAGATCTCCATGAAAACAGTGGCTAGAAATAAAGGAGAAGTACTTGAACAAATAACACATAAAACTGACATATTTAATCTCATAATGTAAATTAATAAAAATGCTGATTTGTCATGTAAAGATGCACTCCTACTTTCATGACCAATTTAAATCCATAAAATTAGAATCAGGTGTTCCAGATTAAGTGCCAATGATTTGAATTTCCTTAGGGAGTATGCAGATGGGCCATGCCTTATTTAAACCACACATATTGAGGGTCTGGTGTTCTCCTTGCTATTTACGTGTGTGGTGTCATCACGCCAAGATCAAAAGAGATCTGTAAGGCCATCAGAAAGAAGGTTGTGGATCATATGAGTCTGGATTTTAATTAATTTGAAATCAATCATCTCACTCTAAGCAAATTTGTCCGGGACTGAAAGCCCCTGTAAATTCAGCCCAAGAGCTGACCATTGGTCACTAAAAGACATCCACAAGACCCCCAAAATTTCATTGCGGAGTTTCAGATAACTCTTGGAAAAGATGGTATGAAAGTGCATGCATCTATAGTCAGAAAGAGATCACACAAAAATTTGACCTGCATGTAATGTGTGCAGAGAAAACATTGTTGCTGTCCTAAAACATTAAAGGAAGACAATAATTTGCTATTGAACATTTAGGCAAAGACCAGGCCTTCTGGACCAGTGTGCTCTGGACAGATGAATCAAAGAGAGTTGTTTGGATACAGTAATAGTAGACATGTTTGGCACAAACTGAAGACAGCATTTCAGGAGAAGAACCTCATATCAAGTGTGGTGGTGGAAATGTTATGGTTTGGGGTTGCTTTATGCATCAGGACCAGGCCAGCTTGCAGTCATCGAGTCAACTATAAATCTGCATCATATCAAAGTGATTTTGACAAGTTTTTGTGGCAATCTTTCCAAAAGCTGAAGCTGAACCAGAAATGAACCTTTCAACATAATAATGATCCAAGGAACAATAGCAAATCCACCAATGAATGGTTCCAAAAGACAAAATGGAGGATTATGGACTGACTCGAATGCCTTTGAAATGTTGTGAGAAGATATGAAATGGGCAGTATGTGCAAGAAAATCCTGTGATGGTCCAGGCTGGCTCCAGATGCCATGCCATCTTTAAACCCAAAACCATCAATAATCAGGATGAGCCATGCAAAGAGGACACATACAGTTAGGTGTAGGTGCAAAGTGCAAGAGTGCTTTTATATAAACAAAACACAATGTTCAAAAATTGAAGTATCTTCGTAATATACTGTGAATATATAAATAATTATATTATATAAATATACATCTTACATCTTGCCTGAAGAAGGGGCCTGAGTTGCCTCGAACGCTTGCATATTGTAATGTTTTTAGTTAGCCAATAAAAGGTGTCATTTTGCTTGACTTCTCACTACATTATATAAATATATAAATATTACTATAAATAATCCAAAAAAACAGGTGTTAGGGTGAAGGTTAACAGTAATAGTAAAATATCAATAAATAATCCATAAAAATGAGGTTAAAACATGATGAGTCTCTGTAAAATCCAAGTACTAGCCACCATACTTCCTTTCTAATTTAGTATCTCCTCAGCTAACTGTTTTAAGGTCTCCTCAACTTGGCTGGTGCAGTCATTCTTCTCATGACCTTGCATCTCAAACACCTCATCTGGTGACCTCTGGGGTGCCCCAAGCCCAACTTATGTCCCTTTCCGCCATGCCTTGACGTCTGCAGGGACCCATGAGCTTGCTCCATTGGTGGGGCCCTCCTGCTCAAAGGTCACTTAGCAGAAGCGACCTCATCCCTCAAGTGCTATATGCTTCTTCCTTTTGGGATAAAACCCAACAGCCTGCCTCCAGCTCACAACAGGACCAGCTCCATATGAATCCTTCCTCTGCTTACAGGTGTTTCTTTCCTACCTCCATATTCTTTCCTTTTTCGTTCTCGTTGATCTCTCTTGGCTCTCTGCACAAGCTCCTTTTCCATCTCATGGGATCAGGAGCTCCACCTAACCACTCGCAGGATTTAAATGGGGAACAGCTGAGCTGTCACGTTTGCATGTAACAGGCAATCAGCTCGCTTCCCCCACTGAACACCCCATGGCCATGCACCCACCAGCCCATGCCAAGCCACACGGTTTTTAAGAAAACTTGCGCTGCTATGGACTTCTGTTGCATCATAAATCCACAAACAGCTTTGTATGAAGGAGTGTTCAAGAATATCACTAAGAAGATATGGTGAGCAGTTAGGCAAACTGCTTACAAGAAGTCGTTTCTACTAAAGTGGGCATTACCATGCTTTTGAGGTGAAGGGTGGACTTCATTTCTCCCCAGCAGACCATTACATCTGTTGATATTATTTTTGAATACATGATTGAAAAGTCAAAATTCAAATATTTGTTTTTATTCAAATGTACTTACTGCCTTTACCTGCAGACACTGTTTGAATGAAGATCTACCATTTGCCTGTTCAAATATGTTAAAAAAGACTACAGTTTCCATGGAGTGTACTTAATTTTTCACTTGAGTGTATCTCATGATGAGGTTGCAGTCTGACATTTAAAATAAAAAATGGTGCTTTCTTTACCAAAGAGCCACCCATGCTGATTATAGCTAAATGGAAATTGTAGCTAACAAAAAGCATGCCCACCCAGTTTATGGGACACACCAAAGAGTGTCATCTTATGAGGAAAGGGCTGGGACTCCAGCAAACAGTTTTTTTTTTTAGTTTAATTTTAAGAGAACAAAGCACATGCTATAGATAGATAGATAGATAGATAGATAGATAGATAGATAGATAGATAGATAGATAGATAGATAGATAGATAGATAGATAGATAGATAGATAGATAGATAGATAGATAGATAGATAGATAGATAGATAGATAGATAGATAGATAGATAGATAGATAGATAGATAGATACTTTATTAATCCCAAGGGGAAATTCACATACTCCAGCAGCAGCATACTAATAAAAAACAATATTAAATTAAAGGGTGATAACAATGCAGATATGCAGACAGACAATAACTTTTAATAATGTTAACATTTACCCCCCCCCCGGGTGGAATTGAAGAGTCACATAGTATAGGGGAGGAACGATCTCCTCAGTCTGTCAGTGGAGCAGGACAGTGACAGCAGTCTGTCGCTGAAGCTGCTCTTCTGTCTGGAGATGACATTATTTAGTGGATGCAGTGGATTCTCCATAATTGATAGGAGCCTGCTCAGCGCCCGTCACTCTGCCACAGATGTCAAACTGTCCAGCTCCATGCCTACAATAGAGCCTGCCTTCCTCACCAGTTTGTCCAGGCGTGAGGCGTCCTTCTTCTTTATGCTGCCTCCCCAGCACACCACCGCGTAGAAGAGGGCGCTCGCCACAACAGTCTGATAGAACATCTGCAGCATCTTATTGCAGATGTTGAAGGACGCCAACCTTCTAAGGAAGTATAGTCAGCTAATTTTTTAGTAACATAATTTAAAGATACACTCATGTAAGCAATACAGTGGTACGGCCATTGTGTCCGTAAATTATATCTATTAAACTGAAAAGAAAACATGAACCCATAGACATTTTACACACAAAAGAACAAAGGAGTTGACGGGGTGTCAGTACATTCACCTCATTTCTTGAGGCACATGCAAAAACAGGGATGAGTTGCAGAACACCTTCACTACGACATGAATAAAGAGACAAATGCTGGAAAAATCTGTGCACGAATGCCTATCCAGGGATCACTAATCACATGGCAGTTTGTGAATGTCCGAGACTCCTCACAACACCCACTCACTCGGAGAGGGGCAACCCAACAGGGACATTTTCAGAATGGGAGTGGATATCAGAACATCTACAGTAGATAACACCGTCATGGAAATGTACAAAGCTACAGCATCTACAAGAACTCTGATCACTGTACTGTGCTGCCATAACACAAATGAATAACGAGAGCCGTAATGATTTAAAGGGTGTCATTTACACTAATATGACAGTACTGTAATAATAAATGTACTTTTTTTATAATCATTCAAGGGGCCTACCATAAATGATGTCATGACTTCTGTGACTCTACGTGATGAAGGTGGAGGGGTGGTGGGCATATGGTGATGTCTCAGAACTATATGGTAACTGATAATGAATATGGATAAAGTCCATACTCTCGGATTTATGCAGAAAGGACAGCTCAGCTATCCTGCACAGAAGGTAAGCCAACACCTGAACTTAGTCACCGGTCAATGTGCCACTTTTGTAATGTGCCTGAATGAGCAATAGTTGTAACCACACACAAGTTTCCATCTCTGTCTGCAGCTTTGAGTTGGAGGTGAACAACGTCCTTCATCGTTCAGCTACAACATTGCATTCTGTTCTATATGGTAATCCAGTCAACACTGAGGGACATCAATATTCTGGCTCCCTGGTGATGTTGTGAAGCCACACAGCAGTCCACAAACATCAAATCATCAGACCAGCAAGACTGGCTTCCCATCAACAACGTGAGTTGGTGGTGGGAATCACACAAATCGAAAATGGAGAAGTTGTAGAGTGGCAAAATGAAGATGACCTGGACCTCCGTAGACTCCCTGTTGCCAGAAATTATGCAAATGTCAGCAGTGTCCCTGCTTGCACAATGGCAGACCACTTCTCATCACCGTGGCAGGACAAATAAACTTGTACTAGAATAAAACAGTTCAGTGAATTCAGTTATTTGATTATGCAACAGTAAACCAAATAGAAACTTGCGTTAGCAAAACAAGGTCTGATAAGATTTTTGCATTGTTGGTTTGAAAGTGTTAAGTAGGTTTACTTATTTGTAACTTGTAAGGGGGTGGTCCAAAGTTTGTGACATCATTCGTGAAAGGGAGTTAGGAGATTTGTGACGAAATGTGTTTGGGGGGGATCAATTTTGTGACAAAACAGTGTGACGTCATTTATGAACGACTCATAAAGTATCTAATACAAACTAATATACTAATGATTTTAATTATTTTTATAATCATTTAAAGGAATATTCCACCTGAAAATGGTCATTTTTTTATATAAAGTCTACCTAACCTACCTCATATTGCTTGTAGTGATGACCAAGAAAGTCTTTTAATCTCTGTTTTTTATGGAGAATGGCAATAACAAAGATCATGATACAATGAGGGCCAACGCTGAACAGCAGCAAGCAAAATCAAAACATCCATGAACACTCATGCTGCCTAATCCACATGTCAGGAATCCAGTTGTGTGTTACAATGTCTCAAATACATACTATTTTGGCTAAAAGATTGTTAGATAAACTGAGAAAGAGAAGGTGCGATGAGTATGAGATTTTTGTTCATGGGAGTACTGATATTGTTTGCCTTTTTCCTTCATTGCCCTTTGTTTATTCTGTTTTCCATAAAAAACACAGGAATACATTTTGTTCTGAGCTATCACAACAAACAACATGGGAAAGAGTATTCTTTTAAAGAATATAATATACTGTACATTAATGTTATATTCTTTGCAAGCCCTGTTTTGGACCAATACCTCCATTAGAAGGGGTCCTTGACTTGTGACCATTATTTCTGTGATAGAATGAACTCCTCAAAGCCTTGACCAGCACAAATTTCATAACATTTTCAAACCCACTTAATCTCAGTTCAGGGGTGTGTGACCTGGAGCCTAACCTGACAGCAATGGGAACAAAATAGCAATCAACCGTGGGCAGTCCATCATAGGGCCCTCAAATATGAACAGGCTAATTAATATCAGCAGCCATACCACATACACTTCAGAGAAATGGTCATCCACCTGACGTTAAGCATGTTTCAGCCTAGCCAGTGGGAGACCACCTAGGAAAAGCTTGGGCTGCTGCTGGAAGAGGTGTTAATGAGTCCAGCAGGGGACACTTACCCTGAAGTCTGAATGTGGATCCCAATGGCCCAGTGCAGTGATGGGGACGCTGTGCTATAAAAATGGTACCGTCCTTCGGATAAGATGTAAAACTGAGGTCCTGACTCTTTGTGGCCATAAAAGATCGCAAGGCATCCTTCATAAAGAGTAGTGTGTATCCCAATGTCCAAGGCTACATTTCCCTCCATGGCCTAGTCATTCTGGCCTTCTAATCATCCCCTGTCTCTAATTGGCTATATCTCTCTCTCACCACTTCACCATCTCATATCTAATGTATGATGAGCGTAATGGCACCAAAATGGCTTCCATCACAACATCCACGGGATGCTACATATTAGTGTTAGCTGAAGTGGCTCCCCTCTCACTAAAAGTTCTTTGAGTAGTGACAAACATACTATATAAATGTAAAGAATTATTATTATTACAGGCATATCTTCAAAGATGAGTTAGGGAAAACCCATGAAGATACGAGAAAAAATCAAAAAGCAAAGGCAACGTACCCTATAATACTGGTAACTGTGAGCAGATGAACATAACAGTTTGATGCATTTCTTGTATCACTGCACTAACTCCTTCATTCCTTGGGAGAAGAAGATGAATCCAGGTCTGCACCACTTCCTTAACCTCATCATCAGAGATGAGACTGAGACCTCAAACAGCCTCTTTAAATGAACCAAAGATCTGACAGTCACATAGGGTTACATCAAGGCTGTACTGGGGATGTGGAAGACTTCGAAACTGTAGCTGTCGCATTGCCTCCACTGCTGTGACCGCTGCATGAGAATGTGCATTGTCATGGAGCGGCAAGGCTGTTTTGAGTTGCAACCTCAATGTACTGCTGCTTGTGTAGATCAGTAAGTTGTTTTGGTATACATCCTGCTCAAAGTTTATGGTACCCCAAGTCATCATGCACTACGGCATGTGCAAATCCATAGCTGATATCCAAGTCGATCTTCTATGATGAAGGCATCAGCCAAGTTGATGTGGGCTTATGTGAATGATGTTGATGGTCGACTAGATTGAGCTTCATCGGTTTCACTTGCTTTTCCCGCTTTAAATCCTTCGATCAGTTCATAAACTTTTCGTTGAGTCATGCTATTTTCACTTCCACACTGAGCAATTTCAGCAGATTTCATTCCCTCTGGCTAAAGAAATCTCAATGAGGCGCTTTGTTTAACAATGTTGCAATCCCGCAACCAGCTAGACTAACAGCAGAGCACTGCACTGTGTGACTTCAAATTACCCATAAGCCATTGTGAATGTGTTGTATTTCGTCAGCTTGTATTTGTTGTGGTTACCATGTAATTTTAAAATTGCATTTGCTTTGTGATTTACCGTCATATACGCATAACATTCACATTCTACACAGACAGAGACCGGTCACACAATCCATGAGGCAGCAGCACTAACTACTCTGCCATCGTGTTGCCGGCAGAAAAAGCTGAATATGAAAATGAAGGGGTGTATGAGTGCTGTGACGATAGTGATGGTGACTGTCCTTACTGCATAGTGGTTTAAAGTCTTACTAATAGATCCAACATGACACATTGGCCTCGGTTATCAGGATGTGTTCCATTCTAGAAATTCTGTTCAGTTAGAACCAAACTAGAATCTCCATCCAGACTAACAGCGAGTCTCCTAAGAATGAACATGGGCAGATCCTGATGGGAGAACATGTTTCAGGGGCTGACCATGTAACCATTATGTGACATAATGACTTGTGATGTGGTAATATACTGTTCAAGTCTTTAATATTTGTTTTTTAAATAAACATTTTCCTATAGTTAACTTTATATTTTTCATTGAAAAAAGAAAACAATCCACAATGGAAATCACAGCAGACAGATTCCTGTCCTCCGGGCTCCTGAAGTTATTTTTATTGCATTAAGATACTATAACTGGAGCTCTTAGACAGGAAGTCATTGACTCCCATGGAAAAAAGTCTTTCCCACTTGCAGCTGCCAGCATTTGTATTAATTACAAAACACCGCCGTTTGATTTCTCTGACCCTTTATTCCCCGACAGTAGTCTGAAAATGACAAAACGCTCGGACAAGCAGGCCTGGCAGAGCCTGTTTTCTCTTCAGGCCATTGATAGCAAAGTACATCATGATTACACATTCAGCACTCAGAAATAGTAAATTCTATGCAAGTTGCATGCACAAATACAGCAATGGCTGTCCTTTTTGTATTGTGTCATTGTCCTACCTACCAGACACCTTCCAGACTGTGGAGAAGCCCTGGACTCTTTACACATTTAAAGCATACTTAAGTGTACAAAAGCTGGGTTGCCTAAAAGCCCCAGGAGTGAAGTAAAACCTTCTGGCCAAGTGCTCTCCAGGGGCAGCATGGCACCTCAGCACACTGGCACCATTTAATAAAGACCTCGGCAAAGCGTGTGAGGAAAGCGGCCGGCCGCTCGTGGTCTGCTCATTCTCTGCTCCAGCCGTGGGAAACAACCCAAAACACACAGACGTCCAAGAATGACGGCACGGCCGGCCCATTCATCAGTGCTGAGCTGCACTGCAGCGTATCGCTCGGCTTTCTGCCTTATATAGCGAGGCAAGCAGGGAGATTTGACTTTTATCCAGGGTGTCGCTGAATAAAAGAGCCAAGAAACAGCTGCTGTGTGCAGAGAAGTCAAGGGAGCGTCAGGCATTAGGTGGATGGATCCCGATCCTTACATGTTATGATGTGAACCCTTTCTTAATGTAACGATTCCCCACCGCATTCTTGTGCATTTTACAAAGCATACAATAATAGGCCTTTAACGACCTCTTAGGCACAGACATCAGCAATGTGTCTGTTTGCGGAGAAAGTGTCGACCTTGTCGAGAGGTTTACTTACCTCAACAACGACATTCATGTCTCTGGTGAGTCTTACTATAAAGTCAGTAGACAGATTGGGAGAGCATGGGGAGGGGGGGTCATGAGGTCGCTGAAAAGGGGTGTGTGGCGCTCCCGATATCTGTGCAGAAGGATGAAGGTCCAAGTCTTTAGAGTCCTGGTGCTCCCTGTTTTGTTATATGGTTGCGAGACATGGATGCTATCCAGTGCCCTGAGATGTAGACTGGACTTCTTCTGTACTGTGTCTCTATGGAGAATCTTTGGGTACCGTTGGTTAGACTTTGTGTCCAATGAGTGGTTGCTCATGGAGTCCCGAATGAGGCACATTACCTGCATTGTGAGGGAGTGCCAGTTACGGCACTATTGCCAAGTGACAAGATTCCCCGAGGGTGATCTGACTCGTAAGATCCTCATTGTTGGGGTCCTGATTGGCTGAACCAGGCCAAGGGGACACCCACGTAACACCTGGCTGCGGCAGATAGAGTGTCATTTCCAGAGGCAGGGACTGAACTGCATGTCTGCATGAGGGGTTGCCTATCAGGATCCTGAGCTGTTTTGTCGTGTGGTGAGTGTGGCAATGCGCTGTACCAGTGCATGGTGCCCAACCTGACCTGACCTGACCTATGATAAAAGTTCTGTCCATGAAGGCACTGTATACAGTTAAACTGCATTGATTGATCCTTCCCAACAATACTTATTTCATGACTCCTTTGACCAGCCAGTATTTTGCTGAATTACTGCATGACATCATGGTTAGCCCTCCTAACTCACACCTCCAAAATCCTGGGTTTACATCCCAGTCTGGCCACTCTGTATGTATGGAGTCTGTCTCTTGCAAGTTAGTACAGTGGGTGCTTGTTTTGTAGTAGGAGTGTCACATAATGCTACAGGCCCCAAGCAGATCCTTGTCAGAGTTTTAACTGTGTAAATTATATGACATAAACTTGCAATCTAATTGGTTGTTCAGCAGAGCTGCTAAATCACAGAGGTCTGCAGCGAGACCCTTCTTGAACTAGAAGTTATACATTGAGCTAAATAGTGCCCTCTTGTGAAGACAATGAGCTGTGGCTGCTTATATTGGAAGCGAGTGGATGAGCTGGGACTGGTGAGCCCGCAAAGACCTGCTTCAAGGTCACATCCCCATTCTGAGACTTATATTATAAAGTGGGAAAAAACAAGTCTTACATCAAGATCACTAATGGCACAGCCACTTGTTTCCCAAAATGTGGACTGATATTCCCAGAATCTTATTTACGCCACATGCAACCCTCCTGTTATGCCCATTCCCAAAGGCCATTAAACACCATTAGCCGAGTTCTGTTTTAGAGGGGCGGCCTGGTATCTGGGACTTCAGAATGTGTTTGTGATTGCACTAAAGATTTTCAATTCTCCTCATCTTGTGTTCCTTGTAGAAATGGCACATTGGTATTTACAGTATTTATTTTGTGTACTTTTACATTTTTAGCACAGAGAATGCATTTATGGAGGTTTCTAACTGTTTTAATCTATTCTGCCAAAATTTCATTTTGATTTCTTTTGTCCCATTCTTTGTTTACGCAGCACAGGAGGGCAAGTCACTTGACTGTGATCGCCGTACTCCTTATGTCACAGGTAGTGACAGTGTAAACAAGGTGGCATTTCCGTGTTTCAGATGACAAACAAACAAAGACTTTAATGTAGTCGATTTCTAAGCAAGTAGGCCAAGTGCTAGCTATCATTTCGATTTTTGAACTCCCTTTGTGTCCTTGAGTTGCAATGCTATGGTTTGCCCCCTTGTCTTGTTTGCTCGGTCTCTCTGATTATTCAGGCTTTGACCCCTTTCAGTCAATCACCACATTTAAACACATGGTTGCATCTCATGGCTATCTACAGTATTTTTTTTTCTCACAATAATACCTGAAAACAAACGCCTCATAACACAACATTCTATCAGACTGATCAGACATGAAATCAAGACAAAAAGTAAATCAGGCTGCACACAGCAGAGGAGATGCCACACTTGCACAAACAGAACTCAACTCAGAGTCACCCATCTCAGTCTGATTGTGAAAAGGGGAAGGAAACCAGCATGATGATTGCAAGCAAAAGCTGCTAACAATGGTGATCAACAGTGACCAACAGAGACAACGCTGAAGAAAGGAGCAACACAAGGCTTTAGTATATTGCACCTCAAATCTGTTACCATCACCTCAGGTAGGAGGGAAAATACAATGCAGGGTAAGTAGCCCTTTGGGAGGACACTTGACATGCATGTCTGTCGCTTACCTCTGGCCATGTCCATCTCGGTACAGCGCCTTTCGGGATTGCTGTGCACTCGACACTTGAACACAGCTCCAGGGGACCGGACAGAAGCGCTGTAAGTGGAGTTTGCTTTGGGGGCACCCACAATGATCCTGGAAAAACAAAAAAAAACAAAGAATTACATTTAAGTGGGACGTCTACTGTCCTGTACCTTTGTTTACCACACTCATTCTATATATTTATTTCTACTTTGAACTCTGCGTGTTCATGTGAAATTTGAGGCCTAATTGCTGTAATTATGCTGTGGTGTTCTGGGCTGGTTACATCACTTTAAGAGAGGCCCACCGAATCAACAAGTGAATTAAAAAGTTGGCTCAGTTATGTGACGCACTCTGGACCCCCTGGCGGTCACAGCGAAGGAGAGAATGAAAAAAAAAACTGAGTGCCATTATGAACAATGTTGACCTCTCTGACACACTGACGCTGAGGACATTCAGCCAATGAGTCATTCAGCAGAAGCAGAAGTCAAACACCTGCATAACACCTCATTGGGACTACCCTGTTATCTTTAATCAATTTAGACCTTTTTTCTCCCTTTTTGTAAATATTGTGTGTGTTTGAAGGAGTTGTTCCTATTGTTTGGTTATTATATTTTTTGGGCTTGTGTAAAAGCTTCATTTCCCCTGTGGACAAATAAAGTCCAATCTATCTATCTATCTATCTATCTATCTATCTATCTATCTATCTATCTATCTATCTATCTATCTATCTATCTATCGTCATGAATGCGTACCCGAGGACCACCTTCCAGGCTCTGAGAAAGTAAGCAATACCACCTTGGGATGAAAGTGGGTGCTGGAGTTCTGAGAAGATGTCCAAGGACTGTACCTATCCCGCCCACTATGGTCAGAGGCTCCACCCCTTCTGCCTGGAACCAAATAAAAAATGGGCAGTTCCTGGAAGGAGATCTTCATTTTGGACCTGTACCTCACAAGTGACAAAGCTGCCACTGAAGTGCCGTACCTTTTGGCTGCAAAATCCTTTATAATTGGAGTGCCGAGCACACAAGTTTTTATTTTTTTCTTTCTCAATTAATGAAGATTGCCCAGTTGTTGGCACCCTAACCTTTATTTTGGCATCCTCAGTCCGTTCATCTGATAACACTATCTGTCTGTCTATCTCTATAATGGATCTTGATAATCCTTTATTCATTTAGCACAATTTAAAGCAACCACAAGTGTAAGGTACTTTTAAAACCGCCTTTAATTTTCTGAGCCCAAGTATTTAGTTCAGGGCCACAAAGAGCCGGAGCCTACCTTTGCATCAATGGATTCAAAACAGAAATAAACCAACCCAGGGAATTCAGATATATACAAATACAACTGGCCAACATTGAATTTCCAGTCAGGTAGTGCTGTAGCCCCTGGCCAGACCCTTGTTGGAGTCTTCGCTGTGTAAATCATGTGACATAAACGTGAAATCTGATTGGCTGTTCAGTGGAGCTGCTAATTTCACAGAGGTCTGCAACTTGACAGACTGATACTTGACTAAAATATATTTGAGCTAAACAGCTCCCTTTAAAGAAGACGAGGAGATGTGGTGGCTTACATTTGAAGGGAGTGGATGAACTGGGACTTGGCGAGTCCGCAAAGACTTGCTTGAAGGCCACATTCTACATTGTGAGAGATATATTGCAAACTGGCAAAAATATGTCCTTCAGCACCTTTGTCTTACATCAAGATCACTAATGGAACACTCATTTGCTTCCCAAAAGTGACTGTCTATCCATCCGCAGGTCTACGTGACTGACAATTCTATGTTGGCTTCTTGTGTTTATGTATGTCAGTGTGCCCTTAACTGGTTTATGTCTGAACTGAATCCAGTGATCCTAGGATAGGCTGTTTGTGATTCTGTCCTAAAAAAGCAGGCCCAGAAAATTGAGAGGAGGCTTTAAAAAGCCTTAGATAGATAGATAGATAGATAGATAGATAGATAGATAGATAGATAGATAGATAGATAGATAGATAGATAGATAGATAGATAGATAGATAGATAGATAGATAGATAGATAGATAGATAGATAGATGTCAGAGGCACTATATAAAGATGATAGATAGATAGATAGATAGATAGATAGATAGATAGATAGATAGATAGATAGATAGATAGATAGATAGATAGATAGATAGATAGATAGATAGATGTCAGAGGCACTATATAAAGATGATAGATAGATAGATAGATAGATAGATAGATAGATAGATAGATAGATAGATAGATAGATAGATAGATAGATAGATAGATAGATAGATAGATAGATAGATGTCAGAGGCACTATATAAAGATGATAGATAGATAGATAGATAGATAGATAGATAGATAGATAGATAGATAGATAGATAGATAGATAGATAGATAGATAGATAGATAGATAGATAGATAGATAGATAGATAGATAGATAGATAGACAGACACTGGCATACACAAACACAGCTGGCCACCATAGAAATGCCCGTCCATCTTACAGCTTGTCTTTAAAGGAAAATTACAATTTCCAGAAAAAAGCCAACACAAATACAGAGAATATCCTGTTTGAAATTAAATTACCCTTTGTGCCCAGTGGCTGCCAAGTCCCTAAACTCATGAAACATCACTGTAAAAAATGTACAGTATTTGTAATTTATTGGTTAAATAACCTGTCAACCATTTAACCATCAAAACCCAGTCCAGAGCTTAGACCAGTGTACAGCTTGCCTCAGTAAAATGAATGCAGCCAACAATTATAACTATCCATCCATCCATCCATTTTCCAACCTGCTGAATCCGAACACAGGGTCACGGGGGTCTGCTGGAGCCAATCCCAGCCAACACAGGGCACAAGGCAGGAACCAATCCCGGGCAGGGTGCCAACCCACCGCAGGACACACACAAACACACCAAGCACACACTAGGGCCAATTTAGAAACGCCAATCCACCTAACCTGCATGTTTTTGGACTGTGGGAGGAAACCGAAGCTCCCGGAGGAAACCCACACAGACACGGGGAGAACATGCAAACTCCACGCAGGGAGGACCCGGGAAGCGAACCCGGGTCTCAATTATAACTATATTATCATTGATATCAAATTGAACATTTACATATTAAAATTATGTCAGTTCAAACCAACTCAAGATAAATAGTTAAGTGATGTAAATGTAAACATATAACATACGTAATAATACACTGTTCAAGTACCAGTTTGAAGTTATCAACATTTACTAACCACACTAAAATACAAAAAACTTTTAGTTAGTGGGTGTGATTTACTGTTTGCAAAACAGAATTTATATTGTCCAGTGGAGAAGGAAATGTTGCTCCTCTGACATTGGGTGTGCTACTGTTTTGCCAGTATATCAGAAAAACACAGCATAAATCAGCCTGTATAACTACAGAAAATGTTCAGAACACCAAAATATTATTTTGCTAACCGTTCTTAAATTTTTGTTTCTAACAATGCAAAAATATGGAATCTATAAGGAAGGATTTACAGCTATGCTGGAAAAGGGGCATTCCCTTATGCAAATATACCAACTTTATGCAAATTTAGAATTCTGTGCCATTATGAGCTTAAGGACAATGCAACAATTATTCATAAAACAGTATTGCATATTAAAATAGCTTTAAATGAAGGCTGACATTGCCTGAATGTAATATTTCATGCCATTATTTTAACTGTTTATAGTAGTAACAGTTCATCAGAATATACTACAGAAAAGGAGCAAAACTTCAACACAGAGCGCAATTGGACCTTAGCACCAGAAAGGCATAGTAAACAAAAGTTTTCATGTTTAATGTGTATGGGAACTTTCTGAATTTTTTGTGATTAGTTTTTCTTTAAATTTTCACTAACGTTTTTCGACTGGAGTTTATTGGATGATGGATTTTCTTTATTTAGCGTTTCTCCACCTTGCCAACTCAGCAGCTGCTTAATTTTGACAATCATAAAAAAATGCAGCTTAGTTACCAAACGGGATAAATATTTATAAACTGTAAAGAAAGAAAAGAGTAACCTGTAAATGTCAAAGACAGAAGACCTCGAAAGTGTTAGTCGACGACATTTTTAGTGCAGCGTAGCCTTACATGGATTTAGCAGCTCGTGGTGTGCGTGACGTCACTGAGGGTGCCACCGAAAGAGCGGGAGATCTGCTGACTGGATGATGAACGTCACATGCATTGGGTGAAGGTGATGATCGGCTCTTTACTCGTCCATTAGGTGAAGGTGATGATCGGCTCTTTACTCGTCCATTAGGTGAAGGTGATGATCGGCTCTTTACTCGTCCATTAGGTGAAGGTGATGATCGGCTCTTTACTCGTCCATTGGGTGAAGGTGATGATCGGCTCTTTACTCGTCCATTGGGTGAAGGTGATGATCGGCTCTTTACTCGTCCATTGGGTGAAGGTGATGATCGGCTCTTTACTCGTCCATTGGGTGAAGGTGATGATCGGCTCTTTACTCATCCCTGGCGCCTCTCTAACGGATTTGGTCAAATTCACTCGCAGCTCAAACCTCTAATTTAAAAGAAGCTAAACACTGTAGAGTAGTGGTCTTCAAACTCAGTCTATAGGGACCCCGTGTGACTGTAGGTGTTTGTTCCAAGTAGGTTCCCAATCAGTCAGTCCTTTTCCCTCTCATACTGATCACGTTTCAATCGCAGGTCTTTGTTTTCTTCTCTTTAAGCTATAGGACCCCAAGTCAAAACATAAAACGGTTGGGGGTCTCATGACTGAGTTTGCTGTGCACGCTACGGGGACTCCGGATGAAATACAAAGTGTTCGCTGACGGATGCGGGATGAGGTCGGGGCAAAGCAGACCCTAAGCATATGGAGTGACCTGCTCCGGCATTCTGGCGCAGTGGGTGACATTGTTTATTTTGTGTGCTGACAAACACATGAAAACATTTCCATGAGGTAAAAGGATTGTGTCCATGCACTTCTGATAAGAGTCAACCATCTGGACCACATCCATCTCGGGTACCGCAGTCAAATATGGGCGCTCCACGTCAACTCCACCCAGAGAGCTCTATTGCCGCAAACTGAAAACGGGAGCCAAGCGTTGTGTCGCATCACCGATTCGCGCTTTGTATCTCATTTTGCGCAACTTGAGCCCCATTGTAGAAAGCGACATCGCCTACTTGGGGTTTCCAGCCATCCCAGCCCGGGTTACCAGACGCCCCGGTTTGACAGGGACAGTCCTGATTTTCAGGTGTCCCGAAAGATAACTGAATTCTATCAACACGTCCCTGATGAACAGCCTATCCATCTAAAATAGCTCTATTGTGCAGCGCCAGTCCCAGCGGTCCGCTGCCATCGGTCATTTACACTCCGGGCCATCTAAACGGAGGCTTATGGCGGGGCCGTCTTCTTTGGGAAAAAAGACCGAGACGAGAGTGCTAAGCCATGCTGTGAATCGCACAATGCAACCATGCCGAAGAAGACTAAAATGCGTTTTTGATCAGAAAGCCTTCCAGTTTCTCAAACCAATACCTAGTAATTCGACTAACTAAAGCTCTGCTCTGTGCGTTCGTTTCAGGGGCATTTTCTCGGTGGAGACTTTGATGGCCACAAATACTGTAGCTACAGAGGAGCAGCCACTCTTCAGGTAAGTATTCTTCCACACCAGTAGCAGCGCCAGGATTTCATATTAGGGTGAACCTAAACTAAACTTGTCACAGGTGGGCGTAATGTTACTTTTATTACTGATAAATACACATTCTTTGAAAACAAAAATTAGAAATTCGGTCATAGTCACATAAATGTCATGTCATGTTCTAACCCAGCTGTCGTAGGGTTAGGGCATAGGGCAGGAACAAACTCTGGGCAGGGTGCCAGTCCATCACAGGGTTAACACACACACACACACACACATACACACTGTGGCCAGTTTAGTGTCACAAGTTCACCTAACAGCAAGTCAGACAGTGAGAAGATACCCACGCAGACACGGGGAGAACATGCAAACTCCACGCAGGCAGGACCAGACCCATTGACTCAGAGGAAGCAGCGCTGCCACTACGCCACCCGGGTTGTTTTTGGTTTTCTTTTGCACATCTTATTTAAACTTCTTGTGAAGACGTACTCTGCATAATCAACATCCATTTAAACTTTGAAAGAGTTACATTCACTTTTCTAGTGATTACGTATTAATTATTAAATTATTATACACAAATTAAATTATTATTAGTTTTGGTGATTTTGCTATGTAAGTTTATAATCAACCGAAATTTCAGTCAAGGAAAATATGTCTTACATTGCATGTATGCAGTATAGGCTCATTTTCATTTGAAGAAAAAAAAAAGAAAAACATAAGACCCCCAGTAAAGTGCCATTTTAGAACAGTGTGTACCTGAGTAGTTTCATTTAAGATGAATTGTGTTAGAGATTACTTTTGTTTAGTTACTAAAGTCATCTATGTGTGGAGTTCATTTCAAGTTAATACAAAATCAGGCTTTAAGGAAACCAGGGTTCACATCAGGTCTGCTCTATTTGGAGTTTGCATGTTCTCCCTGTGTCTACTCCATTAAAAATGCTGGTTCTTTAATGGCACTTTATGGTTCTTTACTGGGTTGTGTGGTTTCTTATGGAGCCATTTAATTCCAGGAAGGGTTCTTTGCATGTGAAGTTGGTTCTTTGTGCTTTGAAAAACTTTCTAATACGTCTCTCTATTATAAAAAAAAAAATCCTGGAGAGAAACAGTAGGGCGTCGAGACGTGATCTTCACGTTAAGATCACGGAGACAGTTAAAAGACACGCGAGGACCTCAAATATGAGACATTGTGCCAAGAGACTGACCCAGGAGCGTCTCGCGATGACGTAGAACATGAGATTCTTGCAAGACACGCCCTTCTTTCAATCAATATCAAATAAGTCAACGGGGCAGCAAAACATTCAGTCTTGTGAAGGATTTGAGCAGACACAGATCTAGGATCTCTGCGCATATAAAGCGTATAAGTTATAAATGAAACGTCGACGAGTAAGCGAGGAAGTCTCAAAAGGGTTGGAGAGAAAAATGAGCAAAAAAGAAAAAATAATCTAGGTGCAAATTCAGAAAATATGGAAAGTAATTATCAGCCCGTACCAAGTGGAACTGAAACAAAGCACGTCCAATCAGGCTCAGAATTAAAAGACAGAGTAAAAGACAAAGTAGAGCTTTCTGAAGAAGCCGTCGGGCATCTTTTATTTTTAAGAGTATACGTGAGTTCCCTCTGTTGCTTCGGTCCCCGGGGTTCCCCTGTCATGGACTGACGCCCTCTCTTGTCCTTGTGCCCCCTGTGCTTGCTGGGATGGGCTCCAGCCCCCCGCGACCCTGCTCAGGAGTAAGCGTGCTTTGAAAATGATACGGTAATATAAAATACGTACACTTAGTAAACACAGACATGCTATTTTTAAATTGGACTTCAGTATGGTGGAAAAACTGGACACGCGTCCAAATATTTATTTTTGGAGTGTCTTTCTTGAGTTTCTTTCTGATTTTTCAGCATCGTAATCGGAGGGTAAGAATAGGAAGTGTCCGGCATGGATGTCACATAATCAAATAAAAAGGAGCAGGACTGAGTGAAGAGCCCCGGTGTTTTTCGGAGTACAGCCTCTCTTTAGCTCATCCCAGTCATTTCGCTCATTTCTCAATCCACGCGTTGTCCTGCCCGATCGCCTCTAAGCCGTACGGTACAGAAGTGTTCGAGCGCCGGCTGAGTCTTTCTTCGGGATTCTGCACTACGGTTAGCAAATCACCGCCACCACCGGAAGCCCCGAGGCCAGCGCTGGCCAGGAAAGCGCGAGTCGTCACCGAGCAGCGGGGGGCAGAAGTGCGAGGGAGCGGCGGCAGGGGGTCGCTCAGCGCGTCGAAATACCCATTCCTGGTGGGGGGGGATGTGATCTTTGTTGCGAAAGGCTTCACTTTCTTTCACTGCAGAGCTTATCATCCATCCTGCTTCTTAAAAAAGGGCTATCGGAGCAGATCTCTAAGCTGCAGAAGTGTGGCGACACTGACATGTTCGAGCAGCCAGATGAGTTCCTGCCCGAGTTTTCATCTGCAGACCCGTCTAATCGTGTCCAGGATTGCCAGAGTCACTCGGGTGCATCCACAGTCTTGAAAATGAAGGTGACAGCCCTTTGTGGTTGGCTAAAGAGCGATCCTCATGAACGCTACAAAAATAAACTTCGTTAATTTTGATCAGTAGCGTATTTCATAAATGGGCACGAATGGATGGTAACAGAGTTGAGAAATGTCTGTTGCTTTGAGATTTTAAAAGTTCAGGGGTTCTTGATCTGTTGCTATCCTGCAAGGTAGCCTGCTACACATTAAAGATTTCTGCTTTGTCCACGTATTGGGAGCCTTTTCAAAGCCCAGAGTACTTTAGGAAGTTTATTTTTAAGTCAGCAGGCTGCATGGTGTGTGAGTTGGGCCCAGTCACCAGCGCATCATAGGGCACATCACAGGGCACAGTCACACAAAGCGCCAGCCATTACCTTAACATACCTGTCTTTGGGATTTAGGAAGCAAGCAGATCCAAATAGAAAGACAACTGCTAGACTGCAAGAAACTGAGCAGAGATTTGAACCTGCTGTCATGGAGCCCTGAGACAGCTGCAGTATCTACCAGCAATTCTTAAATGATATCGCGCTTTTAGTTGTGCACACAGTCGTAGAATGCTAAAGTGGGAAATTCAGACTGATGAGTTTTAATGAAGTGAAGAGAAAAAGTCACAATTACCCGCAGACATTTACGTCAGTCTTCTCTCCAGCTTGGCAAGGCCCTGGCATCCCTACACAAGTTGCAAAGACTTAAAAATCTGACAGACATCCTGCCCACATTCAGACCAGTCAGTGTGGCATATTGGGCAGATGTCCCATCCTCAGAGTGCCACCCAGTCTCCAAATAAATGTGTGCGTGAGAGTGGAAGGCCCACCTCGGAAAGCAGACATGAAGTGGGGTTTTTCAAAACGATGGGCAGGGGCCATGTGTGTGCGCCAGGTGGGCATCATAAACACAGATAGCAATGGTGCAGGTGTTTGGTCTGTGGTGGGTGGTGTGCCCATGGATGATGGTACTGGAGAAACTTTAGCAAGTCTAAGCCAGCATCAATTTTACAACATAAAAGTACATTGTAGGGTGTCGTCTAGTCGGAGGAGATGTCAAACTTGACGACTGCAGTTGTTGATTGCATCGCTTGATGATTTTTAGATTACACAGCTAGAAACCGCAGGACGTGACAAACTACATGAAAACTTTCTGGCACAGTTACAATAATAATTAAAATAATAATACATCTGATTTAAGTTTTCATATAGTTTCATATTTAGAAAGTATCGTGAGCTTGCTCATTGTTCTGACAGGTTGCACAAATGCATTCTGGGTAAAATTAGTTCAGCCACAGTCCCTTCCTTTTTTTTTTTTTTTTCATTTTTCCATTCTGTTGCGGTACATAAAACACAAGACATGTGACAGGTGAGCCCCTGTTCTGTTTTTCGAGCCCCAAAACAGCCATATTCCTAATTCCTTGCAGCTACATTACATCCCTTGTTCTTCGGGCTGCGCTCTCATTGGTTGTCAGCTATCACATGCACACGAGCCTACCACTACTACTTAAGACAAAATCAAACCTGTTAAGGCCATGTCACACTATGTGACTTTTCCAGCCATTTCCAGCCATGGCCTTCATTTCCATAACCTTAGCGAGTCGGAGGCAGTGTGCCCCCATGAACTCTGTCGTCTAATGTGACGTGCCCTGTGACTCACTCCAACTGGTCTGTGACAAGTGTGACTTGGTCTTTAGTCGTAGGTGAGCTGGTAATGCTCATCTGAAAGTCCAATACTTCCAATACAACTCGGAGTCCTGCCATGTGCAAAAGTTCGCTGATGACACTGCTATTGTGGGCTGTATCAGGAATGGGCTGGAGGAGGAGTATAGGGACCTAATCAATGACTTTGTTAAATGGTCCGACTCAAACCACCTACACCTGAACACCAGCAAAACCAAGGAGCTGGTGGTGGATTTTAGGAGGCCCAGACCCCTCATAGACCCAGTGATCATCAAAGGTGACTGTGTGCAGATGGTGCAGACCTATAAATATCTGGGAGTGCAGCTGGATGATAAATTAGACTGGACTGCCAATACTGATGCGCTGTGCAAGAAAGGACAAAGCCGGTTATACTTCCTTAGAAGGCTGGCTTCCTTCAACATCTGCAATAAGATGCTGCAGATGTTCTATCAAACAGTTGTGGCGAGCGCCCTCTTCTACGCAGTGGTGTGCTGGGGAGGCAGCATTAAGAGGAAAGACGCCTCACGCCTGGACAAACTGGTGAGGAAGGCAGGCTCTATTGTTGGCATGGAGCTGGACAGTTTAACATCTGTGGCAGAGCGAAGGGCGCTCAGCAGGCTCCTATCAATTATGGAGAATCCACTGCATCCACTAAATAATGTCATCTCCAGACAGAAGAGCAGCTTCAGCGACAGACTGCTGTCACTGTCCTGCTCCACTGACAGATTGAGGAGATCGTTCCTCCCCCAAACTATGCGACTCTTTAATTCCACCGGGGGGGTAAACGTTAATATTTAACATTATACATAGTTATTGTCTGTTTTTTTCACCTGTATTATTATCATTCTTTAATTTAATATTATTTATTGTATCAGTATGCTGCTGCTGAAGAATGTGAATTTCCCATTGGGATTAATAAAGTATCTATCTATCTATCTATCTATCTATCTATCTATCTATCTATCTATCTATCTATCTATCTATCAAATCACATAATTCACTGATGAGAAATCAGGAATGCGGGGGTTTTGGACCTCACAGACGAAAGAGAAGCTCATCTGTGTGATGTCTTGTGCTTTAGGTACCACGACAGAATGGAAATAAAAAGAGGGTTATGATTGTGGCTGTTAACCCTTTACACGACACCAGCTCATTCTAGCAGCACACTATTGGCTGTTACACAAATGGACAAGCAAGACTGTGCTGGACGGTGGGCACTTAGTCCCTTGGTGTGACATGTCCAGCGAATTCCATTCCTGTAATTTGACATGGAGCAGCAAACAGATCAGCAGTCTCAGTCAGGCCTACAAGTATAAGTCACGGAAGGTGACATCGGCTTTAGATTTCTTTGGGGTGAGTTGCAGGCTGGTCGGACTAAGTTTCTAGGTATGTCAGCCCTCATGACTGGTGGCGACGGGCACCTGCCACAACTGCCTCCAACATTATAAATGAAATCTGGGACTGGAGAAATTGTGTAGTGTGACGGCGCCTTTAAAGCTGATGTCACATTACGTGACTTTAAGTCGGAGGGGACGACTGCTGGTGCTGATCTTGCTGCCTGATGATACCAGGTTACACAACGAGGCAGTGCCAGTTGAAGCCCATTCAGGGCTCTAAGTTGGGTGTGTGGATGTTGCCCCTCGTTGTCCATAGTGGATGGTCGGTATTATTAGACTTTGAGAACCTGTGTTTAGGGGTCCCCTTGATGTCTGGGGCGCATGCCCTTTCAGTAGCACAAATAGCGCCCCTTTGTGTAGATGCCCGTTGGTGTACGGAGTGTGCACATTTTTACTTTCATAAATGCTGCCCAGTGGGTAACAGCACCCACTGGGTATCATCAGAGCTTGACGACTGGGTTGGGGGGGGTTCACTCACAGTGTTTAAAAGGTGTGCCCCTCAGATGACAGATGTGGCCCTAAAGGATTGACCAAGTCTGCGAGTAGGTATCACAGAAGGTGACAAATTGCATGACTATGCAGTGACTTTGTACCACATTTCCAAAGTATCAGCCTGCCTGACCATGCGGGTACAACTAATTTCCTGGTACGGCAAGTCCAGTTGCAATTCTTTTTCATTCTCTTGTGGTACATTAAAACACACAACTTCACACAGATCAGCATCTCCTCCATCTGTGAGGTCCAAAACCCCCAAGTTCTTTATTGCTTGTTGCAGCATTATGTGTAGTGTACTTCCGGAGAGCGTTCAGAGGTTGCCAGGTGCCACGTCCTTATACGCTTTATATGCGCTGAAAGCCCTGGATCTGTGTGTGCTCAGAGCCTTTGCACGACTGAGCGTTTTGTTGCCCGTGGTCTTATGTAATATTGGTTGTAAGTAGGACGTGTCTTGCAAGAACCTCATGTTCTACGTCCCGTGAGACGCTCCGTGGCCAATCTCTTTTGTCTCACAGGTCTTTTAAGTGTCTTCTGTGATCGTCTCCCTAGTCTTTCTCTCCCAGGATTTTTTTTTATGAGAGAAAAGAAAAATGTTTCGACTGATGTGTAATATGCTAACCCCCATGTCCTCCCAGCCCAAGGCTTCAGCCATTGACCCACCAGTGTCACAGATGAGGAGCGAGCAGCTCATCCATTTGAGCCATCAGAACACTCCATGATGGCGCGGACTTGCCTTCAAGCACAATTGTGCATCTTTTCGTTTTTTTTTTTATTCCTTTATACATATTTCAGTGAAATCGCCATGTGACGCGGTTTGAGAAGCTTAACCAACGCCGAGGCTGAGGACCCCGAAATCATTTTGGTAGAAGAGCAGGGAGCTCAAGTGCATTGACGTAAATCACGTTTGCACCCCTCAGCTTCAAGAATCTGCCAACATCTACGTGATGAGATGGGCATTTTCATGGCATGAGGATTACGTGTCTTCAATATTGTGATCTGAGAATTTGTAATTCATGTAAATGCGCATCAGGTAAAGCGGAGCTACGGCTTTCCGAACTTTGTCCCATTTATTTTTTGAATACAAATATCACAGACGTGTTTAGCTTCAGCTGCTCTTACTTAGTTGTTCAATATTTTGGATTTGCAGACAACTGGCCTTCAGATCATCAGCTCTCAACGGGGATGAGATGAACGGCTGATCATCCAGCGATGGTCCAGTCCCAGACTTAATTTATATAATCTTAGCGAGTGCCGTGCTTGCGTTTCCAGCGGTCATTTATCCCGAAACCCCCAACAAGTCAGTCTGGCTAGTCTGAAGCTCACAGGTTTGATTTTGTGTTAAGTCGTTGGGACGATCCTGTGTGTTTCTGAGAGCTGACAACCAATAAATGCTCTTCCGGAAGTGCAATGCATTAATGCAGAGGGTCGCCTTCCAGGCTTATTTAAGATATCTGGGACCATCCCGGGATGAGGGGGGTGGGGAGCTGTCACTAATGGTCTTGTCTCCTTTTTCCGCCCCTTGAGGTCAAAAAGCCCTGCCCCTTCCATTCGGCTTGTCGGCTCGGTATAAAAGGGAGGTGTTCCCGGAAGGTGGCGTCTCATTTCGGACCTCACCGAATACTTGAGTGAGTGAGAGAAAGTGCACCCCTGAAAGATCACTGGTTCAAGGGAATTATCTTTACCAACAAGCACGTTTTCATTGCATTTTTCCTGTTGGGGTTAATCAGGGTTTTTCCTGGTTGGCAACCCAAGAGTTTGGCTTTTGCCCTGCCTCATCATTTGCTACCAGGAATAAGAAATGTGGGTGCTTTGGACCTCGCAAATTGAAGAGAGGCTCCTCTGCCTGAGGTCTCAGGTTTGGCGTATCACAACAGAATGGAAAAAATGACAAAAAAGCAGAGATTTCAGCTCAATTTTCCAACCCTGGAAGTCCATCGTACTGCACCGTTGTCATCAGGCAGCACAGTATTGGCTGTCCACATGTGGTGAGCTCGCCTTACTTTGGAGATGTCAAGTCACCACAGAGTGACATACTTTGTCATCCCCTGCAATCTAAGTCGTGTAGACTGAAATCCTCAAGATACTCAAGTAGCAACTGCAGCTGTCAAAGTCCGACATCCCCTCCAACTAGAAGTCAACTTAGGGTGTACTCACACTCGGCACATTTGTTCTGTAGCGTGCCCAAGTCCGATTGTCCCCCCTCGCTACTCCCCCGCTGCACTCACGCTACGCTTAATGTTCTGGGCCCAGGCCCGCTCTTGTCATGACCATGCAACGTTGTGTAAAGCCAAAACGAGATCCGAACACGGAGTGACAGCATGCATGTCAAGATTGATTTTACTTATTCTGTATTTATTAGGGGGTCGTGTAGGGCAGGATAATGCTCTGCGCTCTTACAGACTGATTGAGTGTGCAGCGCAGCATTTAATCCTGCAGCACGTACAAGAAGATTTTTACAAAAAGACAAAAGAATTTGCAGCTTTTCTCACCAACTACAGTGCATGTTCAGCTGTAAGATGAGAATAAAAACCTGTTTATAACTCAAATGGCATTGAATGAAATGACTCTTCGCATCATTAACGTCATGTCTGTTTTCTGTGCTCAGGCACATTTAGTGATCACACTGTTCCCAAATCCTACTGAGTCTTGCCCAGGCCCACCTCTCTCAAGCGGTCCAGAGCACGGTACAGTTGGCCCGGCACAGAGCGATTACTCTAGTCGAACTAACTAGATTTTAGGGGGGTTCCATGTGGACAAACGTGCTCAGGCACAGAACAAATTGCTAGTGTGAGTACACCCTAAGGTAGCACTGGCTTTAGTTCTTCAATTCTTTTTTACTTTGACCACAAGGGGGCACCGGAGAGCCCCAAACCATAACCACAGCAATACATCACACGTCAACAGAATAAAATAAGGGATATTTTATCACAGGGCAGCACGGTGGCGCAGTGGTAGCACTGCTGCCTCGCAGTTAGGAGACCCGGGTTCGCTTCCCAGGTCCTCCCTGCGTGGAGTTTGCATGTTCTCCCCGTGTCTGCGTGGGTTTCCTCCGGGGGCTCCGGTTTCCTCCCGCAGTCCAAAGACATGCAGGTTAGGTGGATTGGCAATTCTAAATTGGCCCTAGTGTGTGCTTGGTGTGTGGGTGTGTTTGTGTGTGTCCTGCGGTGGGTTGGCACCCTGCCCGGGATTGGTTCCTGCCTTGTTGGCTGGGATTGGCTCCAGCAGACCCTCGTGACCCTGTGTTCGGATTCAGCGGGTTTGAAAATGGATGGATGGATATTTTATCACTCCAAAGCACGTATCCAAAATAAATCAGCCAAAATACACAATAATTACACAGCTCTTCTTCCTTTCCCCTCCAGTTGACTGTTACTGGCTCCCTTTTAGACCGGACCCAATGCTTCCAGTGCTATGCTGTGTCTCCCTGGAAGCATTTCCGGGCCGTAAATCGACAGGGCTGCACATCCGGACTCCAACTCCCAAGCACTCCTGCGGATGTCCTGACTGGACTGCCACACAAGGCCCATTGCCACCTGCCATATGGGGGATAGAACTGCTCCCAAGTTCCAGGTTCCACTCAGGGCAAAGTAATCTTTTCATTCAGGCAGCCAATCCATCAGTCATTCCTCTCGGGCCTCCTGTCCAGATAATAAACCATGACAGTCGGGATGTCTGTTCTTATCCTATAGGATTTATATACAATTGGCTTTGAGGTCATCAGCTGACAGCATGATGGAAGATTGGCTGACATGTTTAGCTGTGTCAGACTTTTAGGACATGTACTCTTAGTCGCTCTTGAGAGTTAATCCATATTGGCAGGCCATAACTGTAGCATTTAGCCCAAACTACCAACACCTGCCTCTAGGCACACTTAAGCAGAAATGCAGAACAATACGGAAAGTAATGAAAGTTTATTTAAAACAAAAATATTATATAGGATGATATTGATTAAAAAGTAGAAAACTATTATTACAAAGACATAAGTGAGCCATGGTGTGCTGGGGAGGCAGCATTAAGAGGAAAGACGCCTCACGTCTGGACAAACTGGTGAGGAAGGCAAGCTCTATTGTTGGCATGGAGCTGGACAGTTTAACATCTGTGGCAGAGCGAAGGGCGCTCAGCAGGCTCCTTTCAATTATGGGGAATCCACTGCATCCACTAAACAGTATCATCTCCAGACAGAAGAGCAGCTTCAGCGACAGACTGCTGTCACGGTCCTGCTCCACTGACAGATTGAGGAGATCGTTCCTCCCCCAAACTATGCGACTCTTTAATTCCATCCGGGGGGGGTAAACGTTAACATTTAACATTATACATAGTTATTGTCTGTTTTTCACCTGCATTATTATCATTCTTTAATTTAATATTATTTATTGTATCAGCATGCTGCTGCTGAAGAATGTGAATTTCCCATTGGGATTAATAAAGTATCTATCTATCTATCTATCTATCTATCTATCTATCTATCTATCTATCTATCTATCTATCTATCTATCTATCTATCTATCTATCTATCTATCTATCTATCTAGTAACAGACTTGTGCCTCAACTCTCAGACCTCAGTTGGGATTAAGCATGTGATGCTGTGGTCCAAAATGAAGTCTGACAGAACCAAGCATAAGATGAATAGTAGTGCTGCACCATCAGGCTCTTTTGTGACAGCCATGGGACATCCCACCCAAGGGGTACCTAGAGAATGAGACGACATTGTAAACACTAAGAGGCTGGGCTGTTTACAACTTTACAGCTCAGAAGGAGAACCTTGTAAACCGCTCAATATTTCACTGGCAGCCAGTGTAGAGATGCAGGCACCACAGTGCGGTGATCCTATAAGTACTGTAGCAGGTGAATTCTGACCAAAAACAGAAAGGCAGTGCATCCCAGGAGAACCATCAAGGTTTAGGTCCGAACCAAACCTCCTTAAAACAAATATACATAAAGCTTGAAACACCAGGGGGACCTAAATCCATCCATCCATCCATGGACCTAAATCCCGCTCCTCAACTGAATATACTGTATATGTAACTCCACACTTGAAACTCCAAGGGGACCCCTCAGTAGCCCCATGCTTTTCTTGGGCCAAATAGACACATTTCTCTACGATCGAAACGCCAAGAGGAAACCCACCCTCTCCCACTCTACAATCACAAACACTTGTATATAGGCCTGAACAATGTAAGTATGAAGGTGAATTTGGTTTAAGCACGACCTTTAGAGCTCTGCCTAGGGTGGAAAAACTGCCTGAGCCAGCCCTGTGTACACGAAACAGCGCAGACTTATCGGAGTTCCAGTTCAGAAATAAACATAAAGTCAGGTCATTGAGATCTAAACGTCAATACTCAGCCATCACCCTGAAGGGGCTGCCTTGCGTCTGCTAAGTCAAGTTGTGTATGAACTACTTAACACATGTGCTCTGCTAAAATCACCAAATGCTAACAAATAACATCAGAGGAGCTCAGGACTCGGCACAGACGGCACTTCAATACCAAGGACTCCAGGGCCGTTTCCTTTACCAGAAAAAAACTAAAATCATCACAAGCAAGAGAAGGCAGTCACAGTCACGGCATCTTGAAGGGGACTTGAGATCAAATGACTGACATCAGAAGACACAAATAACAAAAGGACGAGACCACTCAGTGATACAGCATGGCGGGAAATACCAACACACCAGCTTAGAGCTTCACAGAGACACTTCATACATCATTGTAGTTACAGACGAGTGAGAAGTGCAGTGTGATGCTTATGCCAGATTGCTTTGGCCCACCAAAAAATGTTTCTTATGGTCAGCTTTCACTCGTCTTCAAAGAAAATAAATGCAGTTTTGTTCAAAGATAGACAGATTGATATTAAAGGGACTGTATAACACTGACAGACAGAAAGACATGTAAAGATGAAAGGCAAGGCGCTACATAATATAGTGAATATATTGATAATACTGTATATGATAGTGAAAAGTACTACATATGTGATAGATAGATAGATAGATAGATAGATAGATAGATAGATAGATAGATAGATAGATAGATAGATAGATAGATAGATAGATAGATAGATAGATAGATAAGACAATATAACAGGTAGTCAATAGCTATGAAAGGCACTAAATAGCAAATACGCATGAATTGCACGATAGATAGATAGATAAAAACAGAAGGCACTATGTAACAGACATAACAATAATAATAATATATAAGATTATGGGATGTCGCCTACATTTGGTTGCCACTTTTCAGTAGTACGAGTGCCAGGCCACCTTTACTCACTTGATGCACAGTGACGCTCAGCTGATGGTCGCTCCCATTAAAATGCTGGCAGTGTTTGGCTTTTTCATCAGAAAGCCAACGTCTATATTCTATATAGTGCCTTAACAGTGTCGGGGGCCTCAGTGTCTACATTTGGGGTCTTCTCTTTTTCGGATCCCCATGTTTGTGTGTCTACATCATGCTGGCCCCAAGTGTGCAGTAGTTCCACTCCTAAGGCCTCCTAGCTCTGTGGCACTGACGTGCGTATTGTGGCATCAACGGAGACCACTGAGACTCCTCCACTTTCTGCTGTCACAGCCCCCAGCGTTCTCTGTCTATGGCGGCGTCACACCCATCTGCGTGACTCACCGGCCACCCGCTATGATTTTTCTTTTCACTTTGTCCGTCACTTCATAGTGAAGACTCTCTTGTAGTGGTCCCAACATAATCAGACGGCATCTGAAGACCCTGGCAGGTATACTCTAGCACACAGTGGGCTTATCATCCCCTGCCACATTGTCACACCAATTGTCAGAGTCATGAGGATGCCAGACTTTACAAACCAGCACAATGCTCTGCCTCTGATGTCAGATTAGACCCACCAAGGTCCCACCACCTAAAAGTCTAAGTGGGCAGTGAAAATGATTAAAGATGTCATGCGAACACATGGGGGGCTGGCCCAGCCTCGGCCCTGCTCCACGCTCTCCCCAGCGGGTGTTCTGCGTTAGCTGCATGTTTTTGTAGCTTTAGGGCACAGCTCAGTTCGCCATGTGCTTTTGATTTGTCCCTGTCTGAGGGAGTACCGCGCAGCGACATCCATGCTGGGGGCCGCGACCCGGCTGCTCGTTTTCTTGACATTTTCTTAATCACAAAAACCTTCACAGCATTATTGTGCCCTGCTGTCATCTTCTTCAGCTTGCGGAGCTTACAAGGCACAGAATCTTAAAGAGGCGAGAACAAAAGTTGAGGGTGGGCATGAAGCACCACCAGGCGCAGTAGCTGAGGGGACTAAGGGGACACGGTAAATGAAATGCTAAGGTACGGGCCAACTGGATACTTATAGACTACAATAAAAGGCACTCTATGAGAATACATTAAATTGTGAACTTCTGTTGTGTGAGTTGGGGGTTCTTCATACGACTTTATACAAATTCTATCCCGTTATATGTTACTTACACAGTTGTCTTTTTCTTCACGTGTGAGCAGCGGTAGTCCAAAGAGACTCACTCACACAAACTCAGCCACCATATTTGAAAAGTCAGAAGACAGCAGCAGGCCTGTGGTTTACGGCCCACCACCTTAGCCACCATGGGGTGACACTGACCAGTGTGTGTCACATAATGGGGGTCCAGACTCACCCAGCCCTGACCTAAAGCACAACAGCTTACAGTCCACCCCACGTAAGGTACTGCTGTTATCTTTTGAAAGGTCCACCACATTGAAATGCCAAGGTTCCAGAATGCTCATTTTTTTAATATGCCTGGGAACATCTCAGCAGAGTATAATGACAGCACAACACATCACCTTTCTGGGTAATGGGGCAGAGCATATCCCAACAGCATTAGGCATAAGGCAGGAGGACCAGCCCATCACAGAGCCCACTCTGAACACACCCGTCCTCACAGGTTAACGGAACATTCACCTCTTCTTGGATGATGGATTAAGACTGGAGCACACAAACACTGAGAGAACATGCAGATTCCACTCAGAATACACAAAGCAAACCTTTGATTTTGAGTCCATGAGATGCCAGAACCACCTTCTGTGCCACCATGCTGCCTTACTATACGAGTAACCACAAATTTATACATTTGGAACCCCTATAGTAGAGTAGACCATCCATGTTAAACACGACACTTGTTTCCCTAACTGTCCTGCCCGAGCACAGGCTGGTGGTCTTGTGATGAGACACCATCATCACACAATGCAATTATGATAGCACAGTGGGTAGTGGGGTCTTCTCCTTTATTAAGCTGTTGTACCAGAATGAAAGAAAATGTATTTCAGCTTTGAATCCCTCCATAAGGTGGGTGTACTGGACAGACTGGCATGCTAGTTTAAGTGGCGACAATGCATTGACAACCCTGGGGTGGCATCCCTTTCAGGATAAGCTCCTGCCTTGCACCGGATGCGTCTCGGGAACTGCAGGTCTGACATTGTGATCAGCAACACAGGAGCGCCGCAGGGGACTGTACTTTCTCCGGTCCTGTTCAGCCTAATACATCGGACTTCCAATACAACTCGGAGTCCCGCCACGTGCAAAAGTTCGCTGACAACACTGCTATCGTGGGCTGCATCAGGAGTGGGCAGGAGGAGGAGTATAGGAACCTCATCAAGGACTTTGTTAAATGGTGCGACTCAAACCACATACACCTGAACACCAGCAAAACCAAGGAGCTGGTGGTGGATTTTAGAAGGACAAAAGGCCCATCATGGACCCCGTGATCATCAGTGGTGACTGTGTGCAGAGGGTGCAGACCTATAAATACCTGGGAGTGCAGCTGGATGATAAATTAGACTGGACTGCCAATACTGATGCACTGTGCAAGAAAGGACAGAGCCGACTATACTTCCTTAGAAGGCTGGCGTCCTTCAACATCTGCAATAAGATGCTGCAGATGTTCTATTAGACGGTTGTGGTGAGCGCCCTCTTCTATGCAGTGGTGTGCTGGGGAGGCAGCATTAAGAAGAAGGACGCCTCACGCCTGGACAAACTGGTGAGGAAGGCAGGCTCTATTGTTGGCATGGAGCTGGACAGTTTGACATCCGTGGCAGAGCGACGGGCGCTCAGCAGGCTCCTGTCAATAATGGAGAATCCACTGCATCCACTAAACAGTATCATCTCCAGACAGAAGAGCAGCTTCAGTGACAGACTGCTGTCAATGTCCTGCTCCACTGACAGACTGAGGAGATTGTTCCTCCCCCAAACTATGTGACTCTTCAATTCCACCCGGGGGGGGGGGGTAAACATTAACATTATATACAAAGTTATTGTCTGTTATATCTGCATTGTTATCACTCTTTAATTTAATATTGTTTTTTACCAATATGCTGCTGCTGGAGTATGTGAATTTCCCCTTGGGATTAATAAAGTATCTATCTATCTATCTTGTTTAATGACGTTAGCTCGGGGGCTGAAGGTTTGTGTACTGGTAAGCAGTTTTCTCTTGGAGACACTGAGGACCACCATCATCACCTCGATGAGGCAGGAGTGGCTCAGGTGGGCTCTCCTGTGTTCTGAAGACACCCTCTAATCCAGATGGGCCTCTCCTTGCCCTACATGACCAGTCTTACAGTTTCACATTCTTCACTGAGGCCCCTGTAATTTATCATCTTGCACGTCACATTAAATCTCATGAGCCTTACTGCACAGTTTTACACAAATTAAATTTATAGCACTAAGTTAAGAGATTCATCATATCAGTAGACGGAGTTGATGGGAAACGTGACATGACCTGACCTGGCATTCTCAACCCAACTCAGGGTGACGTTGCACCACCACCTAACCTGACCTGCACTTACATCTTGCCTGAAGAAGGGGCCTGAGTTGCCTCGAAAGCTTGCATATTGTAATCTTTTTAGTTAGCCAATAAAAGGTGTCATTTTGCTTGGCTTTTCTCTGTATGCTGGGACAAAAAACAGAGAGCCCGTGAAAATGAAGGCTAACACGGAGACTTAGAGTTGACACAGAAGTTAAAGCCGGGACATTAACTACATCTTCACGGCTGAAGGTGCCCCAATAGCTACAAAGACAAACAGCCTAATGACAACTTGCATTGATCTCTACACGGAATTGCAGGTCATTGTTCATGAAACAGGGGGGCTTCAGTGACAAAGTTTGTCACTGTGTCTGGCTTTGAAGTCACCAGTGCAGCGCTGTTCAAGACTGAACCTTTTAGTGGTGGTCCAAAGGGTCTGAAATTTGGAACGAAAGAGGGCACGGGCAAGCGTGTCCGGCGCCATTATTAGACTTAGGTCGCGACACGCAGCAATTGTAACGGACGGGTTGATCGCAAACACACAGGCGCGTGCTGAGATGAGAGCCATGAGAAGAGCTGGACGGACCTCTGTGTGGTCAAACCTGAACGGGCACAGTCAGGTAGCTCAAACTGAAGGCGCCTGAGGCCCATCGTTTTCTTTACCATTGTAACGTTTGTCCTTTTATTTGTTGTCTGCATAGTAAACCTCAGTTATGACTCAACCCCCGCATCTTGCACTTTCGTCTATCAGCTTTCTGAAATCCACAGCGACTGGCAGACCGACAACGTGACGACTGCGGGTCACGAGCGACTCCAGATCACTTCACGTCTGGGAGTCAAAACGGATTACCGCATTTCTGCGAGTCCGTGGATGTCGACTGCCGCGGGGTGCGGTGCGTCTGTTAACTTCTCAAGTTCAAAATGCGTCTTAACTGGCAGATTAGGCCCCGCCCCTCAACACCCCGACTTTCAGTAATGACGTCACCAGCGAGGCTTTCATTCTTACTTTTCTGTTCACCCCAACGACATCGACAGGGGTGCATCTGAGGCGTAAGACCCTCATCTTTCGTCCGTTTTCTATTTATTTTTATTAATATAAAGTATCAACAGGCACGCGCTCTTCAAAAGAATGATGAAAACCTAACAGGGATCCTCAAGCGCCCCCACAACACGGCCGACTCAAAGAGCTTTTCGAAAACTCCATGGGGGGAGCCTCGTTAGAAACTCGGAAGGGGACAGACTGGACTAACAAGATGCGTGAAATTTAAAACGTATCGCGTGCAAAAAAGACGCCGACTAGGGGTCTGAGACCCTGATTACCATCAAATTCTAGAAACGCGTCTTGTCTGCTGCTGCTGCAGGGTCCCGAATTCGAATTCCGGTCCGATCACTGCTTTAGCGCCGTTTCGCACGTTCCCTGATCACTACGTGTTTTTTCCCCTGGTTCTCTGCTTTTTTTATGCAACATTCTGTAGAAGGCGACTAATTTTTGACTCAAGGTTACCTTGAATGACCATATTTTCAAAGACCAGAACCGGGACACATCAAGCGACCAAACGGCATCCCCCGGAATTCCATGCTCGTTGATATCACTCGGAGGAGCAAAATTAGCGACGCGATATGCCTTTATTAAATGACCACCCCGTTAAAAATGGGACATGTTGTTATATTTAAATTATCAAACGGGATGCATTGTCTAATCCCGGAAAAAAACGTGACTTCTTGTCATCGTAAAACTGCCCAGTATGAGTGTCGGTGAGTGCGCGATAGGGTCTCCTCTGCCTGTCCGGGACTTGCCCTCCGTCCAGGCTTGGTTCCTGTCTTTAGGCTACCTGGATTGGCTCCGGAATCCTATAATAAGATACGGCAATGGATTGGTGGGATGGCTTGCTTTCCGGCCTGGTCACCTCTGCATACAGTACAGTAATGGCACATGCACACTGAGCCGCTTTACACTCAATTAACTGAAGTGCGCATCTTTGGGCAGTGAGGGGGAACTGGGGGGCCGGGGTCAACCGTATCGTGCGCTTTATATGACAAACAGACTGCATTTTCCATCCAGTTTCTAAACCCGCTTATTCAGGGCAGGATCGCAGGGAAGCTGGAGCCCATCTCAGCAGGCATCGAGCGCAAGGCAGGACGGCAGCTGGACAGGGCGGCGGTCCATCAGAGGGTGAACACACACACACAAGTGGACAGTTTAGCAACGCCAGTTCGCCTAAATTGGGGGTCGACGTAGTTAGCGCTTCTTGATCACAGTTCCATTGACCCGAAGTTCAAATCCCCGTTCGAATCCTGGCGTTGGCGCCTCCACCACGTGTCTGCATGAGCTTCCCTTTCACGTGCCAAAGCTGGCATGGCTGACTGGAGACTTCGCACTGGCGCAGTGAGTGTGTGGACAGAAGACAGCAACGTGGAAGCCCAAAAACCAAACCCGTTCACCCACCCCTGTTTAATCCACTGAATTGGGATGAGCACTGGGCACCGGGTGGGCACCAAACTTGGCCAAGGCAGGGCCGACGCGTTCATGGGGCCAGCATAGCTTCGCACATTAGTGGGATGCTGGAAGAAAGCCCAGGGTTCAAGAGCCCAAATGTACCCCTCACACTGCCTTCATTTGGAATGCAACCACACGTATGCAATAAATGCCTTTGTACTTAATGTCCCATGAAATAAGAAAATAAAGTTAGTTGGAGGGCTCGGTCCCCATCATTGACCTGTGTGAGGCTCGGAGAGTCGCTTTTAAAACTTGTCGATGGGGGTCATTTGGGGGTCCTGATGACGTAGGCAAAATCATGTTGGAAAAATAAAAACAAAATTTGAGTCCGCAGCTTGTCGATCACTTTACACGACGCTACATGTAGATTGGGAAGACACTATATAAGATAGATAGATAGATAGATAGATAGATAGATAGATAGATAGATAGATAGATAGATAGATAGATAGATAGATAGATAGATAGATAGATAGATAGATAGATAGATAGATTACTATATAACAGACAAATAGCTACCTATGTAAGGAACTATAAAGTAGATCTACTACTACAGCTTTGTACCTACGCAACAATATTATCACCGAAAGGCACTATATAAAATGTGTTTTGTATATGGAAAGATGTAGTATAAAGGGTGTGTATAATGGATGGACATATAATGTTTGTCACTATATAACAGGCGCATAGCTAGATATGCAAGGCAATATACAATTCTGCTATTGCTCTATACCAGTGCAACGATCCTACTTACTACGGAACGGCACTATATAATAGATATACTGACTCCAGATATGTATGGTACTATATATTAGACAGATATTTAAGGCACTCACTCAATTTACTACTACAGCTCTGTACCTGGGCAACAATATTAGTAATGAAAGGCGCTATATAAAGTGTGTGTTTTTAATGGAAAGATGCAAATTAAAAACTGTATAATGAATTGACAGATAAAAATGTTTGGCACTATATAGCAGATACATAGCTAAATATGTAAAGCATTATATAGTAGACAATTCTGCTATAGTTCTATACAAATGCAGCGATTCTACTCACCACTGAAAGGCGCTATATAAAGTGTGCATCGTAATGGAAAGATTTAATATAAAGACTGTATGGACAGACAGATAAACATGTCTGACACCGTATAACAATCACAGAGCTAAATACGTAAGGCAATGTAAGCTTTAGAGCAGTGCTGAAAGGCGCTATATAACTTTTGTTTCGCAATTAAAAGACGCAATATTTTTACGCGAATATCTCATATTTAATGCACATTTGCTCCAGACAGGTTTTGTGAAATAATCACTGAAAATACTGAAGGATTCGCATGAACTGCTCGTATTAAACTTCGGTTCCTTAGTAATCTTTTATTCAGATTTTTCCTAATTTTGCACTTACATGGAGTTCCCACTCAGGTCGCTTGGCTGCACGCCGCTCAGACTGACCAGTTGACATCTCATGGTTTTCATTTTCAACGAGGGGTCATCTTATAAAATGAAGATTGATAGAGGGGTGTGTTGTGACAAAATCTGAAAAGGTACCAATTAGTAGGGGGAGGAAGTTGGGGATGAATCAATTTGGAAAAACGCGCAGTTGAAAAGGCGCTTTATAAAGTAAGGATGGGGTGACTCACACAAGTCGAGTTTAAAGCGCCCGTTTGCGGACAAGGAAGTCCAACAACCACAAAGTGAGAATGTGAAGAAGCCCAGTGACACTGACGCGGTTTCCGCTACTCGAATCACAATCAAGTCAAAGGAGCTTCAACCGAGAGTGCATTCAACTTGCTAACAACGCTTCTTTCTCAGTTTCTGTAAGACTTCCTTCCGTATGTCACCGAGGCAGGTAACGGAACCGTTATGCTATTTTTAGGGTGGCCTTCGGTGCTGTCACCTCCATTAGCTCGCAGCCCCCGAGCTGGCCGACGGCTCACTGCCTCGTTTCCCAGTACAAATTCCCTGTTCCTGCTGGTCTCGTTCCTTGCAGAACTTTTGCTAAGAGTGCCACCGAGTGGGACTTACCAGCGGGTGTTGTCGTGGTAGTGCTCCAGGACGGAGTAGCCAAAGAAGCTCCCCTCAGGACCATGGAAGATGGTGGGCTGCTCCAGGTCCAGATTGTAGGAGTGGACCAGGCGCGCCGAGACCAGCGCAGCGCATAGCCGCAGGAGGACTCGAGCTTTTCTGCACGGCATCCTATGACGATACATTCCCCCGTGTGCAATCCACGCTGTCAAAAGCGGTAGTAGCAGAAGTAAGAAACCCCAAAAGTGACAAAAGTTCAAAAGCAGCAGAAGTGACAGGACAGATCCTCGAGGTGGGCGAAGTCACCGAACAGGAGATCCACCAACTCGCCGAGTCTGTGTGCGCTCTAAGGGCTCGGCATGGGACAGCGGCACCTCATGCCTGGAGGGAGGGGGCTTCACACGGCGGCGACGACGGCGCATCACGTTACACTTTGAGCACGGGCGCCATCTGGCGGCAGGCAGGCAAACGACGCGTGTGAGCGAGAGGATGGCGGGGCTCCCAATACAACACAGCGTCTTTAATCAGCAGCCAGCGTGTTGTGCTGCGGCTTGGGTTAATATGGTGCATCTCTAGAACGAGATTGCACGAAGAGTTTCTTTATTTCTTAAGGAAACGGAAAATAAGATTCATGAGATATGAACAGAATATATTTACCGGTTTGCACTGAACAGAGTAAGAAAGATTTTTTTTTTCCAAAAATAATAATAGACTAACAATGCAAGTTAACATCGTTTGAACTTTTTTAAAACAGGTACAGCCCTGACGATATGAGAAAGGTAAAACATGTGACACAGCTCCACAGGAGGGTCTCATACTTCAGGATGGGCTCTCTGGGAAGGCAGCTGTCCTGCCAATGGTCCTGTCAATGGTGTAAAGAAAGAGGTCTTCATGCAGTGCTAGCAGGAGACTTGTTGGATTTACAATACAGATGGAAAATATTCACACCTTTGGAAGTTTTCACATTTTATTGTTATAAAACATTGAGTGACAGCGGATTTAGTTTGTCTTTTTTGACACTAATCAACATAAAAAGACTTCCATCCATCCATCCATCCATTTTCCAACCCGCTGAATCCAAACACAGGGTCACGGGGGTCTGCTGGAGCCAATCCCAACCAACACAGGGCACTAGGCAGGAACCAGTCCTGGGCAGGGTGCCAACCCACCGCAGGACACGCACAAACACACCAAGGCCAATTTAGAATCGCCAGTCCACCTAACCAGCACGTCTTTGGACTGTGGGAGGAAACCGGAGCGCCCGGAGGAAACCCACACATACACGGGGAGAACATGCAAACTCCACGCAGGGAGGACCCGGGAAGCGAACCCAGGTCCCCAGGTCTTCCCAACTGCAAGGCAGCAGCGCTACCCACTGCGCCACCGTGCCGCCCACATAAAAAGACTTTTACTATCAAAGTGAAAACAGATCTCTACAAATTACTTAGACTAAAAATGTATAACACAAATGATCACTTCAAGTCAGTATTTAGCAACAACAACATTTATTTATCTAGCACGTTTTCATATCAATGATGTAGCTCAAAGTGCTTTACCAGATGAAGAAAGAAAAAAATATAAAAATAAGATTATTAGGCAATACTAAGGAACAAAGAATAAAGTAAGGTCTGATGGCCAGGAGGACAGAAGAAGAAGAAGTAAAAAAAACTCCAAAAGGCTAGAGAAAAGAAAAAAACAAACCTGCAGGGGTCCCAAGACCACCCAGCCCCCCCACTGGGCATTCTACCTAACATAAATAATAATAGATACACCTTTGACAGCCATGTTGGCCTCAAGTCTCTCACTTTCCATTAGCTTTGCTCACACAGACAATCCAGGCTTTCCAGTTCTTCTTTAGTACTAGAGTGTTGTACCGTGCTAGCCATTGTGAATGTAGTGAGAAGCCAAGCAAAATGACACCTTTTATTGGCTAACTAGAGAGATTACAATATTCAAGCTTTCAAGCAACTCAGGCCCCTTCTTCAGCTTGCATATTGTAATCTTTTCAGTTAGCCAATAAAAGGTGTCATTTTGCTTGACTTCTCACTACAGTTCTTCTTTGTAAAACTGCTCAAGTTCTATCAGGTTGCATGGAGATCAGGAGTAACCAGCCTTTGTCAAGTCCAGTCCCAAACTCTCAGTTGTGTCTCAGAGCAGGAAAACTGGCTCAAAAATCTCAGAGTGCTACAAATCTGGTCCTACTCTTCGAGGAGTGCAATCATTTGATCAATTTAGGAAACTATGCCTAACTTCACCAGGATTTAGGAGGTCTTGTGAGCTGCCCTAACTCTCTAGGAGATGCCAGAAGATGGCGTTCAAGCAGAGATCAGCATGCACACGCAAATGTGGAATATTTTGGATAAGCTGAACAACATCAAGCAAAGTTTGACAGAGATGGAATAATTAATATTCATGACAAACCTTGTGCATTAGGTGATCGATCCGTCTACATGGAGGAGCTATACGCTGTCAGCCAAAACTAGAAGTGTTGGTAACATTAGGCTTTTTGGCCACAGGGAAAAGCTAACGTTGCAATAGTGATGATTTAGGTATGTCTCAAGTAAATGTTTCCCGAATTTTGCACCAAACTTTGAATGCCCCTACAACGATAATATGCAGATTTCCCCCACCCCTCCATGTGAATTTATATTAAAGTAAGCTGCATTCATGCAAATCGGCACACCCCTCAAGATCATCACACTAAGTGTAGAAGAGCACACATACCGTATATACTCGCGTATAAGTTGGGTCTTGAAACCCAAAAAATCGATCATAAAATCAGACCTCGACTAATATGCCAGTTAAAAATATGACACTTAATTTTTTTTTTGCTTCCTCCAATCTCGCATCAGTTTCTCAGACACATCAAATTTTGTTGCAGCAGCGCATTTACCAATTTCTTTCGCCACTTCAACGACTTTTAAAATAAAACCAGCCTCATATTTTCTTCTGATCAAACGTTCCATCATAAATAAGGGATGCTTTTATGGTAAAGGTGTGTGAGGGTGTGAGATACAAAAAACACAAATCACTGCAAACGTTGCTTTGGAATAGCTTGGGTATTACCGTGTGGTCACGTAGGCACAATACATAGAAAAAAAAAGGTAGTGTGCTCCATGTTTACTCTCTCAGGTGGGCATTAGCATATCATAATCTCTTGGACCAATAGTGTGAGTTTTCTGCATTCAACTTATACGACCGACATTATAAAATATTAGAAATTATATGGTAAAACCAAGCCCTGACTTATCCGCGGGAGAACTTAAACATGAGTATATACGGTATGTGAAATGCAAGCGATAGCACAGAATCAATATGCAGATAGACATGAACACAAACTGTCCTGTAGTAGCCAGCATATTACCCTGAAGATAAGTGGGATGGGGTGGGTGACCAACGATGAAATGTCCCACAGGTACTCTAAGCTCTGCAGGCCATGACCACTGGAACATTTACATTATAGTTTACACGCCTGTGAAGGTTCCAGAAGGTAGGCGGAGATTCGCAAAGCATTGGATAAACAGAGCCTCACAGAAAAATGGGGGGATCACTGAGAGAGACACGACACAAGACTGTGGAAAACAACTGGGAACGCTGGAAGAGACTTACTGTGGCGACTCTTCAGGAACTGTTACTTTACAAGGAGTTTCCTGTGGCCAAGACAGCAGGAGGGGGATTCTTCCTGGAAGTGTGGCTGTGGATTATTAATTGTTAAATAAATATCAGGCTTTGCTCTCATTTGTTATGTGTGTCCTGATCTTTCCATTTCAGTCCTCATTAAAGTATTATTATTCTTGATGTTACAGTAGGAACAGTTACATGCAGCTTAGTGCCATACCCTACCTTATTATGTTTCCATTCTTCTTCTTCTTCTTCTTCTCCTACTACTTTGAATATTATTATTGTTATTATTATCATCTTTGTGGTGATGCCTTAGTGTTAGTATCAGACAACTACAAAACGATATCGTGAGCAGCAATTTGCAGCAAGGTGTGCTGTAAAATCATTACATCATTCAGTCTTAGACGTGGCCTCCTGCTCCTCACACGGACTGGGAGCAAGACGCTTCATAATCGCTTCTCACGTCGTACTGTGGGGTAGGACAAATTCTTAGTTTAGTCAGACTTTTAGTGAAATTCCTAGGAATTCTGAGATGTCTGGTAAATACCGGTCCAGAAGTCTGATTCTGACACTCCGGGACATTGACACATTGTTGTTTTTAAGCCGTTCCTGTGTAAAGTGCCTTCAGAAAGTATTCAGGCCCCTTCACTTTTTCATATTTTGTTAGGTTGCAGCCTTATGCTAAAAAAAAATCCATTGGCTCAAGTATTCAGACCCTTTGTTAGGACCTCAGGTGCATCCCATTGTATTGATCATCATTGAGATGTTACCTGAAGCCCTCCAGGGGTCCTTTCAATTGACTGGCCAAGGTTTGGAAAGGCACCCACTTATCTCTAGAAGGTCCCACAGTTGACAATGTGTGTCAGAGCAAAAAACAAATCATGGGGAGCAAAAAAATGGTATGCAGAGCCTAGAGACAGGATTGTGTTGAGGCTCAGATCTGGGAAGACTACAAACAATTCTGAAGCATTCAAAGTTCCAAGATCCACAGTGGTCTCTGAAATTATTAAATGGAATAAGTTTGGAATAACCAGAAGTCTTCCTAGCACTGGCTGCCCAGCCAAACCTGTGGGAGAAGAGCCATGGTAAGAGAGGTGACCAAGAAGTCAATGGGCACTCTGAGCAAGCTCCAGAGAACCTGTTTTGTGACGGACAACCACCACTATGAGACTCCATCGTTCTGGGATTAATGGTAAAGTAGCCAGACATCATGTGAAAGCTCACTTGGAGTTTGCAACAAGGCATCTAAAGGACTCTCAGACTACGAGAAACAAGATTCTCTGGTCTGATGAAAGCAAGACTGAAATGTTTGGCCTCACAAACAAGAGTCACATTTGGCGTAATCCAGGTATCAGTCATCACCTGTGCAATTCCATTCCAACGGTAAAACATGCTGGTGGCAGCATCATGCTGTGGGATTGTTATTCAGCTGGGAGACCAGACAGAGTTGAGGGAAAGCCGAACAGAACAAAGTGCAGGGACATCATTCATGAAAACCTGCTCCAGAACACCCTGGACCTCAGACTGGGTCAAAGTGTTACCTTCCAACAGGACAATGACCCTTGCACTAAGCAAAGACAACACAGAGGTGGGACTTGGGGACAACTCTGTGAATGTCCTTGAGTGGTCCAGCCAAAGCCTGGTCTTGAACCAAATTAAACATCTCTGGAGAGACCTGAAAACAGGTGTCAATTAATGGTCTCCATCCAACCTGACAGAGCTTGAGAGGATCTGCCGAGAGGAATGGTGTGTGAGGCTTGTCACATTAGTACCAAGAAGACTCTGGGCTAGGACAGTTTTTAAAGGTTCTTCAAAGTAATTACTAAATCAAGGGTCTGAAAACTTTGTCATTCTGGGGTACCGAGTGTAGCTGGATGAGCGGAAAAAAATCATTTAAAGGCTGAAACGTAACAAAACGTAAAAAGTGAAGGGATCCGAATACTTCGTGAATGCACCTTAGCTTTGGCTTCCCGCTGGAGGTTGTTATCTTGCTGGAAAACAAATCTCCTGAAGTATAGTTTTCTTGCAGACGTCATCAGATTTTCTCCATGATTTCCCCATTTTTTGCAGCATTCATTTTATCCTCCACTCTTACAAGCCTTCCAGGATCTGCTGCAGCCCCCACCATACCTCAAGGTAGAGACGGTTTGTTATTGATAATCTGCAGTGTTTGACTTGTGCCAGACATACCTTTTAGTCCGATAGCCAAATTGCTCAATTTTGTTCTCATCAGACCATGGAAACGTCTTCCAGCTGACTTTGAGTCTTCCATAAGTCTTCTGGTAAATTCTACTTGAGATGTCATGTACTGTACGTTTTATTTAACAGTCTCTGTTTGTCACTATCCTATGAAGTCAGACTGGTGAAGCACCTCGATAAAAGATGTCTGCACCATCTCTCCAATCTCATCCAACTGTAGCTTGTAATCCTTTACAGCAGGGGTCTCCAACTCCAGTCCTGGTGGGCTGCAGTGGCTGCAGGTTTTCATTCTAACCCTTTTCCTAATCAGTGACTAGTTTTCACTGCTAATTAACTCCTTTTCCCTTCATTTTAATTGCCTTGTTGTTAAGGATTCAGTCCTTTGAATTGATTCATTTCTTTATTAAATGGCAGCCAAACAGAAATGAGATGTGAAACGAGCCAGCAGATGACCAGCTAAATTAGAACGTCAGACTCCAGCCAACTTCACTCCAACCAGTTTCTTAATGAGAAGCCAATTCTTGCTGTCAATTAAAGCCGTTATTGAATATCATGACTTGTTGCTGTTCTCATTCTGCCACAGCAGACCGCTGATTTTTTGTTTTTCTAAGACCACCATTAAGATGTTTTGGTGACCTGAGCAGACCAACATAACCGAGACCTTAACCATTCTTTATTTTCAGGTTTAGCTGGTCATGTGGTGGCTTGTTTTGTGTCTCATTATTGTTTGGCTACTCATTGCGGAAAAAGAAACAACTAAGGGGTGTGAGTCACGTCAGTTAAAACGAAGGCAAAACAAGTTACTCAGCAGCAAAAACGGCTCACTAATTAAGAAGACAATTAGAATGAAAACCTGCAGCCACTGCGGCCCACCAGGAGCGGAGTTGGACACCCCTGTTCTAACCCTTTTCTTAATTAGTGACCTGTTTTTGCTGCTAATTATCTTCTTTTAAATTCATTTTAATTGACTCTCTCTTGAAGATTCAGACCCCTTAATTGTTTCTTTTTTCTTAATTAACAGCCAAACAATAATGAGATACAAAATGAGCCAAAACATGACCAGCAAACTGTGTCACACATACATTATCTGAAAATAAAGAAAGATGAAGGTCACAGGAATGCTGATCTGCTCAGATCCACAAAACATTTTAACTTTGCTCTTAGAAAAGAGAAAATCAACAATTACATAAAATGTCTGCTATTGCACAGTAACAGCAGCAATGTGCCATGAAATTAAAGCCACAGGTTTTTCCCTGCAGGCTGGAGGGCCTACCTGCAGGGCTGGATGCAGATTAATGTCATACCCAGGACGGAGCAATTGCAGGTTAAGGGCTGTAGATTCACTTCTGGCATTTACAGAATTTGAACATTACCAGTGAAGATCCCTACCTCAGAGCCACCACTCCACCCAATTCAGAGGAGCGATGAAGAAATTCTGGGGAACAAATCTTAAAAAACAAGTCAATTAAAATGAAAGGATAAGGAGTTAATTAGCAGCATAAACTGATCACCAATTAAGAAAAGGGTTAGAATGAAAACCTGCAGCCACTGCGGCCCTCTAGGACGGAGTAGGGGACCCCTGCTTTAGAGTTCTCACAGGCCTCCTTCACTCGTCTTCTTCTTGCTGATCACCCAGTTTTTGTGGACGGCCTGCTCTAAGCAGATTTACAGCTGTGCCGTACTCTTCCCATGATTGTTTTAACTGGACTCCTCTAAGAAACTTCCGCGACTTGTCTCCATCCCCAGACTTGTGCTTGTCGGTCATCTTTCCACAGAGTTGCTTGGAGTGTTCTTTTGTCTTCATTGTGTGGGTTAGACCACCATACTGGCATCCCATAAGTTGGACCTTACAGTTAAGGTGCCTTTATAGTGCAGTCAGCTGAAACTGCAGACAGGTGTTCTTAACATTGGACTAATTCTGTGACTTCTAACACTAATTGGTTCCACTCATTATGATTTAGGCGAGTTATGTCAAAGGGAGTGAATACTTATGTGATCAGTTATTTTGCATTTTACATTTGTAATTAATTTAGACCACGTTGTGGAGATCTGTTTTCACTTTGACATTAAAGAGTCTTTTTCTGTTGATTTTCTGTTCTTGAAAAAGAAGTCCAAACAAATCCACCATGAATCGGTGTTGTATAACCATGAAATGTGAAAAAGTCCAAGAGGTGAATACTTTTTATAGACGCTGTAACTGGGAGGCCAAGAAGGAGGCAGATATGTCAATGGCTGAAGTGCTTGGCCTCGAACGGGAGGAGTTCGGTATTTCTGGTGGCCTTGAAGAGCTCAAAACAGGAAGGGCAGGTGGAGGTTACACCCAGGCTGTCGTCATCAAGAGCTGAGAAACTCTGGAGCTCCAGCAGGCCATTCAGGACATATCTGGAAGGGGCTGCAGTATGTCTATCTCCGGGGCCGAGGTAACTGTGGTGGACAAAACATCTAAGAAATGATAAGGCGGTGGGACTGGATGAGATTTCTCCAGAAATGCTGACTGCTCTGGGTATTGTGGTGGTGTCTGAAAGCAGGGATGGAGCCTCCAGACTGAAGGACTGGGCTGGTGGTACTTTTGTGTTTAGGGGCGCTAGAGGTTATGTTCCAGTTACAGACGGGCTGTACTCCCCCCCATCCCCAGGCAGGTGTAAACTTCAGAGTCCAGCTGGAATTTAACACTCAGGTCCATGCAGGTGAAATGAAACCATAGACGAATGAAAAGGGCTTGTCGTCCATAAAAGCACTGAAGTTCTTTACATCAATTAGAACTGCGCATGTAATGAGACAACTCTGAGGATGCCAATGCTCAAAGTTTGAACTGAATCTACACAAGATAAAGTGTCCATCTGTGACACAAAGTTAACCATTAATCATCACATTATGGCACCTCTGGGACACATTACCTGGCTAACAAGATTTGCTTGGGGCAAGAGCACCGTCAAGAGGCAAAGAGTAGAGGGAAGTCCTGCAGCAACACTGTGCTACTGAGAATAATTCGTCCATCAGCGAGTGACTGACAGTTTGATCGCAGATGCAAGCGGCAGAAATGAGCTTCCTTTGCAGGGTGTCTGGGCTCAGCCTTAGAACTCAGGGTGAGGAGTGCACACATTCGGGGGGGGGGGTATGGATATCAGTTGGTGGTGGAGGTGGTCTGGGCTTCTGATTAGAATGCCTACCTGAGAAGGTGTTTCAGACATGTCCAACAGGGAGGAGATCTCGGGGCAGACCCCTGGTGAGATTATATCTCTCAATTGGTCTGGAAATGCCTCGGCCTTGGAAGAGTTGGAGAAGGTGGCAGGGAGAAGGGATGCCTCAGCATCTTTGCTTATCGACTGCTACCCCTGTGACCTGGACCTAGATAAGCAGCAGAAAATGGATGGAAGGATGGTCGGTTTAAGGGATGCTCTTTTTTATTAACACCTTTTGTTTTTTTTTGCTGAAAAGAATGCGATCTTGGCACTTGCATCAGTCAGGTCATACTGGTTGTTACCTTCTGTTTTTAACCTCTAATTGGAACAATTCCTGATAACAGCCTGGAAAATCCACCTGCAATGGACAATGCTGTCCATCAGGGCCCTCCCACACTTGGACCTGGAATGAAGAAGCTCATGTTAAATGTGAGAAGCCCAGGCAGTGAGAAACAGCACATATGAGACAGACATTTGTACCACACATTTATGTGGCAGTGCTGCACTGCTACTACTAGGAGTAGACAAGGGCCCGTGTTTATCAGGCGTCTCACCTAGGAACTGCGCTAAAAGTCACTCTAAGATTAGTGTTTGTCCTACCTCAGAGAAGGACATAAGAAGTGTTTCTTGAAGTGTCCCATACTTGAAAATAAGTGATGTCACAACTTCTCGATACTCCGAGCCACAAACTGGACCTCAAGAAGATGTTTCATAGTTTTCTGATGCTAACACTAAGGCTGCACCACAAATATAATAATAATACTCAAAGTAGAAGTCCATAAGAAGAAGAAGGAGGAAAACATAATAAAGTAGGATACTGCACTAAGCTGCACATAATTGTTGATAATTCACATTAACGTCAAGAATAATACTGTAATGTGGATAGAAATGGAAAGCCCAATAACGGGCACATTTATTTAACAATGACTGCTCCTATTGATTGTTCATGCCTTGTGTCCTATGCTTGTTGGCTCCAGCCTCTTTGAAATGAATCACCTTCCTGCTATTATGTCGACAGAAAACACCTACAGTATGAGGGACACCTCCATAATGGAAGGCCTGGGGGACAGAGTGAGCCCAGCGCATTATCTCTCCTGGTCCTTTCACTACAGAGGCTTACTGCGACTTGCTAAGCTACTTTTGAGCTGTTTCTTCAGTCACATTCACTCTTCCTGTGTTCCATTGTGAGGTGCCATTTATCCAATGCCCCAGGAGTCTCTACCAGACTTTTTGAACCTGCCCAGCCTCATAAAATGTAAAGGGAATGTTCTAGAGGTTCATGGAATGCTGAGCTCAGCATACCTGTGTGACATTTCACTGTCAATCACACATCCAGCCTCACTGATCTTCAGGGTAATGTGCTGCTACTACAGTACAGTTTGTATCAATGGCCACTGTGTGCTGATACTGTGATATCGCTCAGGATTTACATAGGACCAGTGATATTTGGGGCAATTCTCACTCTGTGGAGTGGTGGGGGAAATGTATGAATCTGCATATTCCTTCATGCGTTTAAAGACTTGGCAGAGTGGTGGCTCTGAGGCTAGGGATCTGCACTGGCAATCGGAAGGTTGCCAGTTTGAATCCTGTAAATGCCAATATGGACTCTGTTGGGCCCTTGAGCAAGGCCCTTAACCTGCAATTGCTGAGGGCTTTATTATTATTAAAGCTTAATGCAAAATTCAAGAAATGGTTGGTGGTGACATACAGAAATCATTGCTATTACAAAACTGCATTTTACATGTACTGTAACGTTACACTTTTATTTCAGTTGACAGAGAATAGCTTCTTCACGTAGACTGAACAATTGTGTAGTGTTCAAGGGTTGTTCAGAATATTACTCCATCTCTGTCAAATCAATATCTTTCATCGAGTTCAACATTGTCCATTGTTTCCAAAACATTCCACCTTTCTTGGGATGTATGTGAGCGCCGTCTTCTGGCAGCTCTTGGTGAGTTAGGACATCTCATGGACATCCTAATATATTATAGGTATGTGTGTGTATGTATGTTGTGGACACCAGCCTCGAAACAGACAGGCAGACACCGATGGTTCAAACACACACACACATTTATTTGACATATTTACAATATACTGTATACAGTGTACCACGCACACAACCCGGTGCCCCTGCACCACACACCCTCAGTCCAGTCCTCTCCTCTGGGCTTCGTCCTCTTCCACCCAACTCCAGCTATCGAATGGAGGAAGGCGGCCCCTTTTATGTCCACCCGGACGTGCTCCAGATGCCTCCTGATGAGCTTCCTGCAGCACTTTCTGGTGTGTCCTGAAGTGCCGCACGAGCACCCAGAAGCACTCCGGGTGTCCCTGGTTTTCCTTCTGCCAGCACCTCCGGGTGTGGTGGAAGTGCTGACATCCAGGGCTTCATAGGCATCTGGGTGCCCCCTGGCGGTGACCACGGGCCCCTATAGCGTTGAGCTCCCATGCTCTGTTCCCACGGTCCCCGTACCAACCAGGGCGACTGCCCTCTCATGGTTCGGACGAGGCGTAGTCCCTCTCAAGGTCCTTCCAGGCGTCCCGGCTGGGTACCGCCCCCAGCCGCCTGCCACAATATATAGAGTTCACTATATATACAGTAGTAATGACTGCTGGCGGTGTGATAAATGGAATTAGCCTCTGTACGCTGATTTTTGATGGTATTGGTTAAAAAGGATGGCTGGCATTTTCAGCGATCGCTTCCACCATGCCTCTCAGGTGTATATTTATACACACACACGCATACCTATATATATTATAATCAATTATATATAACTTACGGAAGCTCAGAACTGCACTGTGAAAAAATCTATGGGACAACCCTTATTCCATACTTATGTGAAAATACCTTCTACGGAATACTTTTACATTCGAACGAGATACCTGAAGTGCACTTCTGTAATTTTTTTGTAACGGAACTTTATCTTGCATGTACATGAAAACATCTCATACTTATGTAAAAGTTCCCTGTATGTACGAGATAAGCACGATCCCATAATATTTTTCACAGTGCAGTTCACAGCTTCCATAATCGCTTAATAAACAATATTATTTATTTATACACAAACATACACTGTACATCAAAATTATGTACAAAATATTAAATTATACATTTGTGATGGAAATTCAAATCCCCCAACCCGAACTTCCCACATACGCCAGAATGGAAATGAATCAAACAAATCAAATAAATCAAAAGTATCATTTGACTTAAACAGATAGTTTGAAAATCAAATCAGCAAGATGAATCGAAATGCCCTTCACTGCTGTGTCCGCACCCCATTCTACACGCTGCTCAAGGGGCTGCTTGATAGCCAACAACACACAGGAAGGACGGATTCATTGTGGGGCACACATGGCACTCACTGGGGTATTACTGCATACATTCACAGAAGCAGACAGACCCTACAAAAATAAAAGGTGACATTTTGTAGTTTGGACTCTTATTTACCTGCGGTGGGTTGGCACCCTGCCTGGGATTGGTTCCTGCCTTGTGCCCTGTGTTCGGATTCAGCGGGTTGGAAAATGGATGGATGGATGGATGGACTCTTATTTATACTCCTTTGAGTCCATTTTTCTGAATCCACGTAAACAAACTGTGGGGTTGCAGGGAGCTGGGCCATGTCCTGGCAGCACTGGGCGCGGGTCAGAAGTTAAACCTGGATGGGATGCCAGGTCCTTTGATCACAAGGCCTAAATTGTCTATGTGTGCAGCTGAAATAACCAATAACTTCACCATCCCATTTAGGTAGAGAGGGCACTGGATGTGATCGACAGGGAACACCCCTGAGTGCCATCTTGACCTGAATCAAAAAGGCCAGGAGTACAGAAGAACATTTGAAGTTTTATTAGCTCGTATGAAGAAGGGTTAATAGCATGCTCTGTGTCTGCCTCCTTTCACTATCATTGTCTCCTGTTTGTCTCCTTCCTGCCTCCTCTGTGCTCAATGATGCCTGACAGGATGTGGCTTTTATGAGGGAGTTCAGTTGAAGTGCACCCCGTGGCACAGCACTCTCTAGTGACCTCAAGTGGCCAAACACACCAAAGTCTTGGACCCAGAACCTCATTTAGGCTTTCTGTCCAGGTGTCTATGGGACCCCAAGGTTTCCTTATTGGACCTGATAAACCACAGTAAGGTCCTGCAGGGCCCCAACTTCTTTATCTTACTGTGCCATAGCAACATCTACTGTACATTGACACTTAGAAGGGGCTTTTCATGTAACAACCTCTGAAATGGCATTAAGAAGTGGAGCACAAGTGCCACCTTCACCCAGCAGCCATCATCCTATACCAGCTAAACTGATTTTTGTTATTAAAAAAAAAAGCAGCCCATCACAGGCCACCGTCACAAAAACTGATCACATAGAAGACAAGAGGGACAGCGAGTGAGGGGTACACCAGCACCCCCTGAAGAGCCCCCGTGTGGAGCTTTTGTAGTGTGCAGTCTCTCATTTTTTTTTTCTCTATTTTATGTCATAATTACACCAAACAAGAACATTAAGATTTGAAACTGGCAGAACAACTGAACATGTGTTAAACTGTTGATTGTATTCATGATGTTTGTACCTTCTCATTTATTTTTTTTTTACTCCCTGAGCCTTTTTGAAATTTCTTAGTAAGCAGTTTTCATTTCCATTACTCGCTGGGAGCCATCATGGGATTTACTTCAAATTCCAATTTATGGTCACATGTACAAAATCCAATGACATTCTTACCTACTCGTCTGACACACATGTCCATTTTAACAGAGCGTGACAAGTTTCATTGTTGTCACCAGGATTACTCCAGGAGCTTTTGTGTATCAGTGATGGACAATCTGCAAACAAATCGTTCTTTTTGAGTGACCCTTTTCAGTGATTCAAGTTAGATGAGCAGAACACTAACGTTAAGGGCGTGTGCCTGCATTTCTCATTTAACAGGTAAATATTTAAAGCACTGCGGTGGGCTGGCGACATGCCCGGGGTTTGTTTCCTGCCTTGCGCCCTGTGTTGGCTGGGATTGGCTCCAGCAGACCCCCGTGACCCTGTAGCTCGGATATAGCGGGTTGGATAATGGATGGATATTTAAAGCGCATATGCAAGTACCGTCTGTCTGTGGAAACGTCTATATAAACAGAAGAGTAAATATTGAAGTGTTTCAAATCCCTTTGTTCATTCAACAAATTAAAATTGAACAAATTCACATAAAACTGAACCTTATAGAATTCTAATTTCTAACAATTATGTGCAGTTTTCAACTTTACACTCTTAATAATAATAATAATAATACATTTTATTTATTTGTAGGCGCCTTTCTAAACACTCAAGGACACAGAACAATAGAAAAAACACAGATTAAAAACAAAACTAAAATACAAAAGTGAAAATCAGACAGAGCAATTGTAATCAAAGAGAAAAAGCAGTCTTAAACAAATGAGTTTTAAGTTTAGATTTGAAAAGTGAAAATGATTCAATATTTCTAAGCTCAGGTGGTAGTGAGTTCCAGAGCTGGGGAGCAGAGCAACTGAATGCTCTGCTCCCCATAGTGGTAAGACAGACGAAGGGGACAGTCAAGTGGATGGAGGAAGAGGATCTAAGGGTACGGGAGGAATGGCAACATGGAGGAGGTCAGAAAGATATGGAGGGGCAAGTTTGTGGATAGCCTTAAAGTTAGTAGGAGAATTTTGAGTTGAATTTGGAACTGAACTGGAAGCCAATGAAGCTGCTGCAAGACAGGAGTGATATGGTGAACAGAGGGGGTTCTAGTAATAATGCTGGCAGCTGAATTCTGGACCAGTTGACGCTTATAAAGAGATTTATGAGAAAAACCAAAGGAAAGGGAATTGCAATAATCCAGATGAGAAGTGACAAGGCTATGAACAAGGATAGTGGTGTGGGGAGTGAGGGAGGGGCAAATACAATTAATGTTACGCAAGTGGAAATATACAGACTGGGAGATGTTATTGATGTGTGACTGAAAGGATAAAGTACTGTCAAGGATGACACCCAGACTCTTAACCTGTGGGGAAGGGGAGACAGAGGAATTATCAATAACAAATGAAAAGTGATCAGTTTTGGATAAAGTTGATTTTGTACCAAAGAGGAGAACCTCAGTTTTGTTACTATTTAATGTAAGAAAATCTGAAGAAAACCAGGATTTGATTTCTGCTATGCACTCAATAAGTGAGTAGCAGTAGGTTTGCTAGTGAGATAGAGCTGGGTGTCATCAACATAACAGTGGAAGCTAATGTTATATTTACGAAAGATAAAGGTAAATAATGAAAAGGAGAAATGCACCCAGCCGCAGACAATTTTATGGCTCACCCATTTGAGCTGAATGAATACCCGAGAACAAGCCACACGACTCTCATTCAAGCTAAACCGTTACCTGTAATTGATTCTAACATTTGCCGATTCTTTTTAAGTTAAACTGAATCATTACCTGCAGATAATTCGCCTGATTCCAGATCACTCGATTGTAGAGTAGAAAAGGTGAGGAGGTGAAGCTTACAAGTCAACTGAAGTGCGTCACCACCTCATTTTGATCATTTTTAAATGGGTTTCTGGTTCATATCTGGAATATAAACGTTAGATATGGTAGCCAAATATTATTGCAATTTTTCCCAAAGAGGAAGACCCACCAACCTGGATGAAAGATTCTTTCTTGACACTTGCTATGGATCCTAGTTTGGCATCAAATTAATCAAAAAATTGATCCACTTAAGCAGACACTTCAAAAGTCTCACATCAGAATCGTAGTGTCCATCATGACTGTGCGGAGCTGCATGGAGTTCACAGGAGATTTGCAGCAGCACAACTGGCAGCTTGGAAGTGAAAGAGTGAAGGCCGAGGCTGCTCTCAAATCACAATTCATTTTTTCAGTTCTTCCTCTTATTTCTCAGTTTAACACAATGTGAAGAAGGAGGGCCAAGAATCATAACTGGCTGAAGGCTCTCACTTCCGGTAGCTGACTTTGGGAGATAGGTAAATGTAGAAAGGTTTCATGGACAGTTTAGTTTAAACATTAATTTTTATAATTTTAAAGTTTTCTGACTTACGTTTTTCCATGCCATTTGAAAATGTTTTCCATATGTGTATTCTGCAATGGCAAACAGACATACAGACATGTTATACATGACTAAAAAACTATAAATCTTTAGCACTGAATTAAAGAATTCTTTCCCTGTTGTATTTTAGATATATGCATTTAAAAGTTGTAGCTGTTGTAAGGTGACTTGCCCTAGTTGAAGGAATCCTGCCATCTACGCTATTTGTGTTTGGCAGAATAAGAAATGGTTTTATAATTCAATTTGTTATTAGCACACCCTGACAAGAGTTTTTGGGAACATTTGATGAATTATTGGAATCTCATCCCACATATGAATTTAGGCTTTTTGGAAAAGTAATTTTTCTTCTTTGTATACAGTGAAGCTACACAGAAAATTACTTGTGATTTGAATGTATTATTTGTTTTCCTTTCATTCATTCATCATAAAACATGCTCTTTTTTAATGTTATTGATTTTATTAAAATCAAAAAACATTCCATACACATAACTGAAGTTTTACAAAAGAAAAAAAAATGTTCAAAACAAATCAACTCCCACCCCTAAGAAAGAGAGCTAGGCCAACGGAGTAAAACTTTATGCTAGTGAAGATAAGTGAATAGATAAATTAATAAATGAATAAAAATAAATGTAGTAAAAGAGGGAAGAGAATCTGCTTCCTCAGTGCTTTAAAAGCTTATTCTATTCTAATGTTATTGATTAGATCCTGCCAGGTTTTGAAAAAGTTCTGCACAGATCCTCTAAGTGAGAATTTGTTTTTTTCCAGTTTCAAATAATAAGTGATTTAATCCCAAATGTTTTCCATGCATTAAAAACTACGTACGTCTAAGAGGGTGGAAAAAGGTGCTTATTGTGCAGAGGTGCCACAGATAAAAGCTTTTCTATCTTAAAATACTTCCTACATTGGTTCCATATTCTGAGTGAGTGAAGCACAATTGGGTTGTTAGTATTTTGGTGATCACTTGTATTTATTGGTGTGACTAGCATGGAATATAAAGACGTACTGCAGGATTTTATTTCTATTTTGGACCAAGCCTGTGTATGTTCGTCTATTTCTGTCCATGTCCAGGTTTTTATAGTTTGTATGTTCGCTGCCCAGTAATAAAATTGAAAGTTAGGTAGAGCCATGCCACCTTCTGCCTTTGGCCCTTGTAGGGTCGCTCTTTGGATACGTGGATGTTTTGAATTCCAAATAAATGAGGTTATGGTTAAATCTAATTTCTTAAAAAATGATCTATTGATGTATATTGGAATGTTTTGAAATAAAAAGAGAAGCTTAGGAAGGATATTCATCTTAACAATGTTCATTCTTCCAGCTAAAGTGAGACAAAGGGTTGACCATCTATGTAAGTCTTCTTTAATTTTTTCCATACAGACAGCAAAATGTTGTTGATAAAGAGCTTTATGTTTACTTGTGATGTTTACCCTAGGTATTTATACTGATCAGTGATGATAAAAAGGAAGGTGTCCAATCTAATATTGTGTGCTTGAGAATTCACTAGAAGGAGCAAATTGTCTTTTAGTCAAATTGATTCTGAGACCAGAAATATTTTGAAATTCTGTTAGTGATGTTAGGACTGCAGGCACAGAATTTTGTGGGTCTGATATATACAGTACCATATCATCAGCATATAGAGAAACGTTCTGTTCAAGTCCTCCTCTGATAATCCCCTTTATCTCATAAGCATTTTGACAGTGAACTGCCAGTGGCTCAATGGCAATTGCAAAAAGCAGTGGTGACAAGGGGCATCCTTGTCTGGTACCACACTCTAGTTTAAAGTATTCTGAATTAATGGTGTTAATACAAACTGAAGCTTCTGGTTTGGTATACAGTAATTTGATCCATGCACAAATGTTCAGGCCAAACCCAAATTTCTTCAATGTAGTGAAAAGGTAGTTCCATTCAATCATATAAAATGCTTTTTTTGCATCCAACGATAATAATATTTCTGGGGTGTTTGACTTTGTGGGTGAATATATTACATTAAACAGGTGTCGAAGATTGGAAGCTAAGTGTCTGCCTTTAATAAATCCAGTTTTGTCTTATTCTATTACCGAAGGCAGCACTTTCTCAATCCTTCTAGCTAGGACTTTGGAGAGTATCTTAACATCATTATTCAGAAGTGAGATTGGTCTGTATGATTCCTTATTTTGTTTAGATCATAAAACATGCTTAATACAGTCCTGGGGTCATTAGCATCGGTGCAAGATAGACATCAGTCCATACTAGGGCACATTCATGCAAACACTTCATTTGGAGTTTTTAACCACAAGGTTGCAGAATTTGAAGCATAAATGAACAAGTGAAGTGAGGAGTACATCAGGTAAACTGATTTGTGTTTCCTCTTAATTAAAATGACATATTTTAATACATTGTTTATCATGGCATGTTAAATGTTTGTCAGACATGCAATTTAGAATTTTAATATTAACAGTGTTAATGCTTTCTAGTGATGGCCGAGTTGTGAATGACTGGTTCTTTTTTAATGACTCCTTTTAGTGAGCACAAAAGATTCAATTCAGTGGAGCTCAACAGGCGTGCTATAACACACACACGTGATGTTGGCAGACTCTTTTGATTCACAAGACTGATGTTTAAAGTTCATGTGCTTGTACAGCCTGTTCACTTCTTTTATGACTCTCTTTCTTATCAGTTTGAACTTAATTATTTCCAGTGAACGACAAATTTGTTTCCAATTATTCTCTCATTCATCATACAACTACAATACAGGAAAAAACACATTTATTAGAATGTTATGAGCTCAAGTGTTCCCACACACAAAGGTCCTGAACAGTTCTAAGCACATCCACTAGAGGGGGAAATCCCATCAAAAGCCCTGGCTAGTATCACAGAGGGCATACAGTCATTATAATAAGATAATGAGAGTAAAACAACATGGAAAGCCAATGTTATCTAGCAGCCGCCTACTTTGTTTCTTGAATTCTGCCAAGGACATGTATGCCCCAAGCGGTATGGAGGAATTTACTCAATATCCTATCTGGCAAAGCAGCCTTCGTACTACCAGAACAACCACAATGACAGGAAACGCACCATGTTTTTCTTTTTCTTTTTTTTTCTGCTAATTTAAACACTAAAGGACTGGCAGATGCCTGAGGACTTAGTGCATAAAAACACTTCCGAACAGGAACTAAACTTCTTCTTTTTCTTCTTTCGGCTGCTCCAGTTAGGGTTTGCCACAGCGGATCATCTTTTTCCATATCTTCCTGTCCTCTGCATCTTCACATTCTGAAAATTGTCTGTTATATCTCAGCCAGGGTTCAAAGTCTTGTTTTATAAGCCATTTATTTATATTAATATTAATTTTATTAATGATCTACTGTAGTTTGCCTGTGTTATGTGCCATGTGTTTTGTGGGTGGTCCCCAAAGAGGTGTGGCCACCTGCCAATGACCACCAGGAACTGCCCTCCACCCTATAAATCTGGAGGGTCTCCCACATTTCCAGCTGTCTCATTTTGAATACACTCTGGAGTTAGTGAGTTCTTGCTGTTTTTTTGTGATTTATTTTGGATTTTAACCATTTTGCTCTTTTTTTTTTTTACTTCACTCTAAATATCTGTATCGGGATTTGTTTGTTTTGGATTACCTTTGTATTACAGGTCATTCCATTTTGCCTTTTGTACTCCATAGAGCTTTCTTTTGACACTGTGTGGGAATAAACTTTTTTATTTTTAAAAAAATTCCATGGGGCCCTTTTGGTGTCACGCCAGGGTTTTAATGGGATTTCCTCCTCTAGTGGTCAAGCTTTTTGGGACTCCCTGGTTTTTGACAATGACATCTGCTTTGCAAAACAAGACTTTACCTTTCAATGCAAATGTAATTTCCCATGAATCATTGGCTTATCGTGAAAGATGCTATAAGGGGCTGATTGACTGAAATCGTGTTATCTTAAGCACCTTGTAAATGTGATCACTGTGAAGGGTACAAAGGGGACGGTCTAGTCAGCATGTTCTCAAATGAAGAGTGTACAGGACAAAATGCCTGAAGTGTCGGATGGTTAAGTTGCATATGCTGTTCACGTTTATTGTGCAGTCCAGTTCTTACCAACTTATGCATGTGGCCACAACTGGTCATACATCAGCCTTGGAAGTCTTCCATTATCAAAATGCTTGCCGCACTGCTTCGAGAGTGTGTCCCACACACCTCAAGACACTCGTCTGTCCTGCAGTCAGTGGGTATAAAATAAAATGAAGACATTTATTAGAAATGAAAGTACACAATATACTTAACGCAATCTTAGCAGAAGCCACAGAAAAAAAGAAAGACGCCTTCACTTTGAAAAATGCACAAAATGTCGGGAAGGCAGTGTATGGATCTACATGGCCAGGAGACACATGGAAGGCAGCGTCAGTGTGTGTTGGGCATCTGAAACTGTACCCTCCAGACCACTGATATCCTGAAGAGAGAAAGCTGCTCAGTGACTTGTTTGGCACCTAACCTTGGGGAGTCCACAGGAGGTCTCATGTTCTCAACCCATTTATTGCCATGCTGCAGTCTCACTTCTTCTCAGAATGGACCCTGTAACCTCAGCATTTCTCTACAAAATTCCCTGATGCCAAAATGCTAAAGTTTTTCACCCCGTCAGCCTCCGCTGCTCTTTGATGGGTGACGGCTAAGGTAATGTAATGTCTGTAAAAAGTTCACTGTTGTGAAAACTTCCTTTTCTTATAGTATCTTTTACAAGACGCTGATTGTCATTGGTGCAATTGACCCAAGCAGTGTAGGTAGAAAAGCATGCGAGCTGGTGGTCAAGCTAAAAATAAACCCTCTTCAGACACCCATGTTTGTTTGCTGCGTGCAGAATTTAATTCACAAAAATAATTTGCTTCAGATGCTCAGACGTCATTCCATGCAGACATGTCAGGAGACACTAATGAAAAAAACATACGGCAGGAATGTGTAAGACGCCTGCGGGCTTTCTATGCTGCAGCACCCCACCTCCACCACGTCGGCGTGTGTCTCACTGTCCGCATCGGCCCTCAGTGTGACCACCCAGTCCATCCCGTGAGATTCGCCTCCATTCTCAGGACATTCAGTCAGTCCCGCTGTGCATTCCCTTCAAACTCCCACTTCAGTATTAGGCTGCTGCTTAAGGTCAGTCTGTGGCCAGGTAGTGGGCACTGCAAGTGACAGAACACACAGGACTAGACAGTAAAAAAACTTGCTGTCCATTTTGTGTAACTGCTTACAATGCCAAATTGAAAAGCTGCCATCAATGAGAAACACAACTGTTAAGAGTACAAAGCTGCTGGGAATGGGACAGACACACCACCCGGGCCACTCAGACTACTCTGGTCTCTACAGCCCTTTTAAATGGACCTCCCTCATTCAAGAAACAGAAAAGGAAGAAAATGTGTGGATTGGGGGTGGGGGTAGTTATTTTTAATGACACCTGGCACACAGGATGGCACACTCAGGACCCTGACCTTCTCTTGGCAAATGGCTCATTCCACCGAGGCCCAGTTCCACTTGGCCCCTGTCCGATATCAGATCCTAAATTACATTCAGAAAGCATCATGAGAGGCTTCCGACGCTTGAATCTAACAAATCATCAGGACAAGACAACACTGTTTCCACATGCAAAACAGACACTTGAAAACTTTGTTTTGGTGGAAAGCAGCTTTTGAGTTTGTCAGCGAGGTGAAATTCAAGGGAATGATTACAGGGAAATAACCAGACCATAAACAACACTCTGCGATGAGAGACGCTTGTGGCACTATGCATTTTAAATAAATAATTGGAAGTCCCAGAGCGTAGAGGCGCACATGGGAATGTGCATGTGTCGCTCTGAGGTTGATTGGGGTGTTTAGCCGATTGCACATTCACGTACACCCCCTTTGGGGCAAAAAAAAAAAAAAAAAAGGAGCCTGCAGGGTAAAAAATGAGGAGAAGCAAGGAAACAGAACCGTGAGTGAGAAGGCAGTATCAGGTGGGCCAAGCCAGTGTGAGGAAGAAGAGGCAGAGGAGTGAGTGATCGGTGCTCCTGGGGTGGATCATTCCCCTCTAAATTTATGGAGGAAAGGGGATGTTGGTGGTGTCTTTCCTAAACATCCTGAATACACTAGGAGAGCGTGGTGATAGATGGAAGGGCAGCCAGCTCTGAGCCGTCCAGCATATGCCGAGGGAGTCAGATTGATCCCTGTCAATCAATGCATTGACCTTTTAGTTTTCAATTTTCATTGATGTCCTTCCACTTGCACTCCAATAAGCAACCATCTGTAATCTCTTCATAATGTACACAATATATATATACATATGACAAAGTCCATTAATCCATTTTCCAAACCCACTTATCCTGAGCAGAATCACAGGGAAGCTGGAGCCTATTGCAGCTAGCATAGGGTGCAAGGCAGAAACAATCCCTGGATGGGGCACCAATGCAGCAGGGTGAAAACAACCTTACACACACACACAAACACACCGCCGCACATAAATGGGCCAATTTACCATTCCCAATTCACCAAAACTGCACATCTTTGGACTGTGGAGGGAAACTGGAGTACCCAGAGAATAACCACACAGAAACGGGGACAAAATGCAAACTCCATGTATCAAAGAGCTGGAACGTGAACTTTGACCTCCTTATTGCAAGATAGGAGCATTACTGTGCCGCCTGTACATTTTCAATAATGCTAGCTAGAATTCTAAACATCTTGCAAAGATAATGACTTTAATGGCTCCCGAGCCACATGTGCGAGTCTCCCAGTTACACCAGTGCTCCAACATTTTTACTATTCTCAGTATTTCAAAATTCAGATCTTAAAGGGTTAAACTGAAGGAAATTGGAAAGATCAGGAAATCCTTTCAAAGGGGAAAAAAAAATTGTTTACTTGGCATTTATCGATTCCAGTGGTAGTTGGGCCAGCTGCATACATGACAGATGTGGCAAGTTACAAGATATTAAGAGGAGGACATGGGGGGAACTGCAACACCAAAGACTTCCACGATGACCAGCTTTCTGCCAGCAGATTCCCAGAACTCAGCCTTGACCCTGACAAAATTTCATAGTGTGAGTGCACTTTACTCTGAATCAAATCACATTCCTAAGAAGATAAAATAAAGCAGCCTTCAAAAGATGGCGCTAAAATGTGCCAAATGGCTCGGAGGGATGACAAGCCAGTTTACTCCAACACAAGATAAGCACCGACTTTCACGGCATCAGGGGATTGAAAGCAGTGAGAAACAAGTGTAGAATTTCTGTAGACTAACGTGCAGACAAACAGATGCATTAAGGGAAGACAACAACTCCACAGACATGGATTTAGACAGGCTAGCAGTAAAGGAAAGATTATAAACTATTTGTGACTTCTCATCTTCTGATTTTGGAAAAGAAATGGCTGGCTATTTATTATTGCTGCTGAACCTCTCATAGGGTGCGTAGTGTATATTAAACATGACTCATATTTGAACACTCTGGCATAGTATTTCTGACTTGGAAGGAGGGACACTTTTCCTTGAACCAGCAATTAAGAAAATAGATGCAATTGAACCAAACAATATAGAGAGATTACATCTTGCCTGAAGAAGAGGCCTGAGTAGACGTGAAAGCTTGCATATTGTAATCTTTTTAATTAGCCAATAAAAGGTGTCATTTTGCTTGACGTTTCTCTACATTCATAATGGCTAACACGGTACAACACCCTAGTACTAATAAAATCATTGAGAGTTTGGGGGCTGTTGCAACAGACATGACTTTTTCAGAGAGATACTTTCACGTCCCACGAGATAAGACTTTGTGCTAAGAGATTTAACCATGGCTGGGGCTGAAAATAAAAGACAAAGAGTAGATGACAATGTAGAACATCGTAAAGAATTCAAAAACGTTGGCGCAATATACATGCAGAGCAAGTTAGAGATAATGCACGTACGAAAATTCGAAAGTCTCAAAAAAAATGATAGTAAAGATCACATTAGCGCAAAGAAATGGAAATTATTACTTGGTGAAATAACGGAACACCGAAAAGAGATTGAATATATTGTTCGAATTTAAACTTTAAATCGGAGACTTGTAGATCGTCTAATTTGTGTTACCATCAGGAAAAGAAAACAATAGTTTTTCTTCCCAATGAAGAGGCCTATCTGGGAGAAAAAAAAGTGTTGTTGTTTGGTGAAAGTGAAATCCACATATGCGAGCAACAGAGACGCGAAGCTGCCGGCGTATAGCCGGGGGGTTGGCGAACGAAACGAGCAGGGTGCAAAGCCCTCTAGTTTTAGCAAAAAACACACTCTTGTTAGACATTGTGAGAATACGAGGGTTGTCTGGGTTCCGCGCGGAATTTTATCGTTTGTCGAGTGTTAGCCTGTCGAAACCTGTTCTGCTGTGTAGAGGGATTGTTCAAGTGGTTGCTTGTTTTTGTTCAGATGTTTTGCTCCCTCTCTTCCTTCCGAATGAACTCGAGAAGCAAACAAATTGAGAGTGTGCAGCCGGTGCTAGCGGCGAAGTTCCCGACTCCGTGCGTGCGTGACTTTGGAGTGATGATTTTTTACGACTTTTCTGATGGTTTAATCCGCTCGGTGGAACGCACCATGTTTGCCATCTTTTTCAACATCGATGGCATTGTCGCGTCAATTCCGCTGATGGAGAGGAAAACTGTGACCTCTGAGTAGTACACCACTCAGTGCCTGCCTGACGTTTTTTCTGCGATGGCTAGAGGCTGGTCCAAGAACTTGCGAAGGTACTTTTTGCATCATGACAATGCGCCAGCCCACACGGCTAATGCGACGAAGCATTTCATTGAAGACAGTGGTGTCAACGTTTTGAACCCACCCCCCTACTCGCCTGATCTTGCACCATGTGACTTTTGGCTCTTCCCGAAGGTGACAGAACCCCTGCGAGGCCACAACTTCGAAACTCGAGAGGAACTGATTGCAGCTGTCAAAGAACAGCTGGACAACCTCCCAAAGACAGCCTTTCGCGAGTGTTTTGCGGCGTGGGTCAGAAGAGCCCAAAAGTGCATTGATGTTGGCAGTGAATACTTGGAAAATGTTTAAAAAGGATCGAAGTACATGAGAAAAACAGAAAAAAAAATCCTTGGCTACTTATTTCGAGTGATTCCGCGTGGAACCCAGACAACCCTCGTATGACTGGATAACTGACAGGAAGATTACATGACGCAAGAAACTAGAAATTTTTTTTCCATACACATTTAAATATTGTTTGCTGTTGTTTAGCACTGGCCCCTGTTGAAGCCCACTAGATCAGGAACGTTGTTGTCGGTTTTCCCACAGAACATGAGATTAAACATTTTTCAATACAAAGAACGAGGGGTAAGCAAAAGAAAAAAAGTATGTCTTTTGGGTGGAGTATTCCTTTAAGGCAGCATCAGGATTCATCCAACTAAGCAAAATTACACAGGGCTAAAAAAGAGAACCATTTTATCCTGAATAAGCTGGACAAGGGGTCATTGATAACTCCATAAGACTTTGTCAACACAATAAAGAGACATCTAATAATGTCAAAGTTGAAATTTCAGCCAAAAACTGTTGACAAGTCAGGGCAATACCTGGTTGCACATTACTCAGTTGTAGGTTTTATCCTGGGTAGATTTAAAATTTTTATAAATCCGTATCAGCACTGTTTAGGAAGGAATATTCCCTTTGGAGGGAGGCCTTCCACTCACCTTTGATTTTGAGTATAAGATGGCCTTCCAAGATTAGGCAATTCATTATAGTAACAGATCAAGTTATTATAAAACTGCAACTAGAGACACATATACTGTAAATAAAATCTTTATTAACTCTTTTCCAAATTTATTAACATAGCAACATTCACAATTTGCCCTATGTTACAGATATGTTATTTACAATTTACAGTAGAATATTTCTATGTTCCAGAAAATATAAAGTACAAAAGCAATGGTAGACAAACAAGGTACCTCAGTCCAGTGCCGTTTCCATAAAAGCCAAGGAGCAAAGAAGAGGAGAAGCTGTATAAATATCAGGTGAAAATGTTTATCATACAGGCTAATAGGCAAAACCTTCCACTTATTGCACAATCCATCCGACAGTACTCATTCAAAAAAGAAAAAAGCCTCCAAGTAAAATAAAATAATAATTATATTTAACCCAAACAAAAGTCTTAATTAACCACAGATTCCCAGAATAAATGCATGATTTGCTTTACTGATTACAGTATATTAATCTTCATGTAGAACAGTGACAAGGAGGCCATCAGCAGTTCATGGTCAGTTTACTAAGGTGATGGGCTACCTGGTCGGTTTAGTCTACTTGGTGATTTCTCAAAATTCATCAAACAAAAAGATAAGGTAGGTGGAAAAGGAAAAAGCCACGCTCCAATACACCAGCTTCAGGACTTGCAATGCATCTCTTCACACAGTCAAGTGTACACACGTTGTTGAGTCCTCATTATCAGCGCAGCCAGGTCTGCAAGAGACAAAAATAAACAATATCAGAGAAACAAATTGGAAAATGGTGACATTTCTTTGAGATGGACATGAAGTGTGCTACGGCTGTTACTATAGTGCAAAAGAGTTACTAGAAACACAAAGAAATGAGGTTAAGTCAGGAAAAGCAAAAACTTAATAAAAATGCTAAACTAGTGGTGGGATTGGGGTGGTGATTGGATGGGTGCACATTCATTTCCTTTCCACTCACCAAAGAGCTGGAGATATACCAAAAGGATAAATTTTCACTCATGAAGTACAGGAATGACAGGTTAAAGGAGGACTGTAGACAGGCCAGTTTATCGGGGTGACAAATCAGCTAATGGCGCTGTGCAAATAAATGTGGTGTCAGCACAGATTGTGGCTTCGTCCAAGACAAGAAGAAAACATTTTTTTCTCTTTCAAAGAAGTCACTATAGTTGAGTAGCTCAGCTGTGTATAACTAAAAAAGAAGTCACTGATAAAACTGTAGAAACAAATTGCTATCTCAGCCTGTTAAACTCATTCATTCATTTGAGGGATTTACGCTTCAAATACTGGATATCCGTTATTTATACTCCACCACTGGTAAACATCGTCTAGGGAGGCCAATTAAGATACAGAATTACATTTTTCAAGGTGTGTTCTAAAACGTGAAAGCTTTCATGCAACTGCCATACTCATGTTTTCAGTATGAAATTACCTGGTTACTTAGATCATATAAAATCAAAATCTACACCTCCACGGGCATTTTGCAAACAAGGACTCATTAGTTTAGCATCAAAACCAAAGGCTGATGTCACAAATAAGCCCTTACCCAACATGTGTGCAATTACAGCTAGGATTACAGAAAACACATTTTAAGTAATACAAAAACAGAAAATATAATGTAACAAATAATGATAAAACAAAAATGTGTAGTTTTTTTTTTTGCAATAAGCTGTAACGATGTGTCAGTTAATCACTATGTATAAAATATAAAAGTATTTGAATTACTAATGCTTTTGCCATAAAATGTTGATAAAGTACTCAATTAAGAATAATGCAAAATTTTTTTGAAGACAACAACCAATTAAGTGCAAAATTCAATTCAATTAACATTTACAAAATACTATTTGAGATGTGAGGCAACACGAAGTGGTAGCGCTACTGGAGACCAGGGTTCACGTCCTGGGTCCACACTGTGTGGAGTGTGCATGTTCTCACCGTGTCTGTGTGGGTTTCCTACCACAGTCCAAATATGTGCATGCCAGATAAATTGTAAACTGGCCCTAGTGTGTGTGTTCACCTTACGATAGACTGGCACCATGTTGAGAGGACTGCTCCTGACTTGTACCCTGTGCCTAGCGGGATAGGAAAAGCCCCCCACAAACATGCTCAGCATTTAACAGGATTAGAAAATGGTATGGTAAATGAAATGTGAAGATCCCCAAAGTACTATTATAAATACACAATTTTTTCAATTATTCAATGTATCTTCTATTCTCTATGTGACAAAATACTTAATACTTAAATAAAGTTATATCCTTAAAAAGCCCCAATGGCTCTGTATTGAATTCCTGATTAATTTTATAACTATCTCATTTCATAATTTCATCTCCCTTCTGTCAGGGAATCTCTTACTCTCCAATTTGCTTGAACTCCTTCAATTCCTTCTTACTAGTCATACCCTACATATCTTGATTCAGATTAGTATGTCTGCTCTGGTCTTTCTCAAGTGCTGTTATGTCAAAGGTCAGCTTTATTATTCCACAAAGGGAATTCATCTGGCCATGACCTCGTAAAGTGGAGATTAAAATGGGAAAAAAAAATGTCCAGACAAGGCCTCACATTTCTGGCAACAGCAAACACTGATGGACATCTTTACTATAATGTTGTCCTTTTTTTCCAACATGATTCCTAAGCCTATATTTCAAAGGATACTTTCAGAATAGGAAGAGTAGAATAGAAAACCTTTACTGTCACTGGGGAAAAAAAAAAAAAAAACAAAACAAAATTACGAGACCCACTCCTGCTGGGTACAAAAAAGCAAACACTACTTTTGTGAAGAAAACCCCACTACAACACATAACACACACAAGAACAACATAAAAATAGTATATATTAAAAAAAATGCTATTGCACTAAAGGATATCGCACATTTAGCCCAGTTTACAGATAACAGTATATTGTATTGAAAATATATGCAGTACTTAAAAAGAGGGCAGCAGCAGTATGTATGTATGAGTATATTTCCCAGCACTGATCAAAAATGGTTTAACCTGCATTAAATTTGCTTATTTTTACTCAATGTATTTATGGCCATTGGAAAGAAGCCATTTCTGGATCTGTCAGTCTGTGCTTTCAAAGATCTATAATGCTGACCGGAGGGGAGCAGTTGAACAGGTGATGACCAGGGTGTGAAATATCCTTAATAATATTTCTGGCACTGGTTAGATAGCGGGAGTGGACAATGTCTTTCACGGAGGGCAGACAGGAGCCTGAGATTTTTCGTGATGATGACTCTCTGGAGAGCCTTCTTGTCTTTTGCTGTGCATCCGGCGTACCATATTGTAATACTGTATGCCAGGATGCTCTCAATGGCAGAACAATAATATGCCACCAATAGTTTTTTCTCCAAATTGTTTTTCCTAAGCATTAGCAGAAAGTGCAGTCTCTGTTGCGCTTTTATGGCCATTGCTATGGTGTTCTCAGACCAGGAAAGGTTCCCTGGAATTTGAATGTGTGCAACCTTTCCACAGGGTCTCAGTTGATGTAGAAAGGAAACGATTCTGTGCTGTGCTTTCTGAAGTCCAGAATGAGTTCCTTGGTTTTTGTGGTGTTCAGTATTAACTTATTCACTGAACACCATTCTGTCATCTCCCTCTGCTGTGAGCCCTATTACAGTAGTGTAGTCTGCAAATGATAGTGTTTGTGGGATGGTTAAGGGTAGGATATGTGTACAGAGAGTAAAGTAGTGGGCTCAACACACAGCCCTGTGGAGATCCTGTGCTGAGCAGAACGGAAGAGGAGAGATGAGGGCTGAGTATAACCCTTTGTGGGTAGTTTGTCAGAAAGTCCTTTATCCAGGTGCAGATGGAGGAGGGGAGGCATAAGTCTGTCATCTTGTTTAACAATATGGTAGGGATTTCTGTATTAAATGCTGAACTGTAGTCTACTGTACGAAGAGCAGTCTTACATAACTCCCTCTTTGGTCTACATGGCTCAGTGTAGTATGTAGTGAGATAGCAATGGCATCTTCAGTGGACCTTTTTCATCTGTAAGCAAATGGATGCTGGTCGAAAGTGGGTGGGAGGCAGGATTTAATGTCCTGTAAGGCCAATCTCTTGAAGCACTTCATTCTTACCAGCGTGAGAACAACCAGTCTATAATTATTTAAGCTCTCTGTGGCTATTTTTTTTTTTAGAGAAATGGATGATGATTGATGATTTCAGGTGGGGCACAGTAGTTCCTGATGGCTGAAAAAGATTATAAATCTTCATGAAGACACCAACAAGCTGGTCAGCACATGCTTCGAGTATCTTCTCAGATACTCCATCAGAGCCAGTGCAGTGGATTATTTGGGGCAACACTAAACTTACTTATACACTGTGTAAGCCAAAGTGAAGCATTTAATGCTGTAAATAGGGAATACATATGGTTGTTTTGTTTTTTAAAGCTTATGTTTTGGACAATGATTTTTGCTGCACTACTGTATTTAATATCAGACTCAGGCAAGATGTGCCATTTGTTTTTGAAGTATGTTTCATGTTCCAAAAATCTTTTACTTCTACAGTACACTGGCAGACAAGAAAAATTATTTTGATGAAACCTGTACCTCATTAGGGGTGAACATTGAAGAATATATATTTATCAATTCATACCTGTTTGAAAATGAATACGGACAATAAAAAATATGAAAGCATGAAATTTACATTTGAATCCTCTTCTGAATTTGCCAGTTACAGTATCGTTAAAACAGAGAGCCCAACTCTGTCTTCACAAAGAGTGAAATATCATATAAACGTTACTAAATCAAGGATTGCCATTCTACGTCTGATGTCCTAGGGTTTGGATTGCTATTCTCACCTCTTAAAAGCGCAGTGTGGTCTGTGGTACGGCAACAACTTGCGCACTTTGAGACAGATCCATGCATTTAGACCAAGTATTTCCATGCCATGCCTCCATATACCAGTTTTCAAGGAAAGAGCTAACTTATGTTTAAGGATTGCTGCAACATGAAAATAAGCTTGTCTATCGTCTGGAAAGGGCAGCTAACAGGAATACTGTACTGTCTCAAAGAAAAAAAAAAAAACACACACAATGATCTGAATATACATGGCCGACAGGCACCTACAGCGTTTTCTATAATGCATCACTTGTATGTCTATGTGTGCTCTTCTGAAAAACACAAGCTGCTATATAAAGACACATCATGTGCATAGAACTGTCTGTTCAGAATTATGAAAATGGTATCATGCTATTCCAGGACAACTGTAAGGAGACCCTATTTAAAAGGGCTACACTGATGGAGATAAAAGCAGCACTTAGCACAAAGTTTGTTACCTAACCATTCTGATATGCCATTCAACAAAACCTCTTATACTCCTGTCATCAACTCCAAAGGGGGGCTTAAACTAAAGCGATAATACTGCTGCTCTTGAAAAGTTCTTTCATTACTATGAGGAATGGAGTGGCGATATCAGAAACTAACTTCATTCATCATATTACATGCTTCCAAAAATAAACATGAAGGAAACACTTTCATTCCCAGACTACTGTAAGTGGTCAGTGTAAAGGTTATTTAATAATATGCACCAACAGACAGTTACGTCACACAGTACAAAGAAACAAAAGAAAACTTCCATATCAAAACTAAAATATGAAAGGACTGAACCGTACATGTGGCACAAATGCATCAAAACAGGTCATATTCCAAACTTTAAAAATGCCTGTCTGTGTAAATTGACTGGTCTATGCAACCTAAACTAGAACTATCTCCACTGTGAAATGCACTATATGTGTTAATTGTCCTATGAAAGTTCATTGTGGCTTTTTTTTTTTTTTTTTTTTTAAACTGATAGTACTTTCTTGGGATAGAGAAAAGGACAGGGCTATAAACTTGAAGTCTTGCTGCTCTCTCTACTTCCTCCCTGGCAAAAACAAATAATAACACAGTAGTACTCTCATATGTAACAGAGAAAAGCAGACTCTAAAATCTTGTACCTATGACTGAAACGATCTGGGACTTGTTTAAAAGGCAATGTTCATTGAAGAGAATGTGAGAGTATTACAGAGATAGTAAGATCTGGTGTCACACTACACAACATAAAATCACTGAATATAAACTGTAGACTACATGACAGAATCGATGAAGTTAACTCATTTTAGCAGACAATGAACTTGGAGCACCTTTTTCTTTCTCCATTCTGTCATGGCATGAGACAAGATGTCAAACAGACAACTAAAATTTCACAAGCCATTTTTCTAAAATCTCTTGAGGGCGCCATTGCTTCTTAACTCATGCATACAGAAGCCTGTCGCTATAATTTGTATCAAAATCAAACCCGTTTGGTTTTGGTGTAGTAACTTTGCAGAGTGCAATCACTGAGCTGCTGAGGACGTCACACTGTGAGTCATGGGTGCGTGTTACAATTGTCCACAACTTGCTAAGATAATATAAATGAAGTCTGTGATGGAATATTGTTGGGAACATTTGTTTTGTTTGGGGGGGTTAAGAAGAAGATTGCCAGGATCGATTAGTTTATGAAGAGCTTATGCATTTCAAAAGTAACTTCCTAACAGTGTAGTGCAACATTTCATACCTCAGCAGTACTTTTCTTCCAGCTTTACAATAGATGGTGACCCCAGCCCTGCTCCAACACTAATACAGTCTCCAAGTGTTTCTGTGACAAATGATTAAACAAGCTCAACTCAAATGCTGGACTCTATGACTCAAATGCAGTAGCCAAAGTCCTGTCCATTGAGGAAGTTCTACATGATACAAGCAAAGGCAGCCATAGCTCTAGCTCTACATGTAACACCATGCAAAGCTATGTGATGGATCCTATGTTTATATTTTATATATATATATATATATATATATATATATATATATATATATATATATATATACACAGTGGGGTAAAAAAGTATTTAGTCAGCCACCAATTGTGCAAGTTCTCCCACTTAAAAAGATGAGAGAGGCCTGTAAAGAAAAAAAATCCAGAAAATCACATTGTCTGATTTTAAAGAATTTATTTGCAAATTATGGTGGAAAATAAGTATTTGGTCACCTACAAACAAGCAAGATTTCTGGCTCTCACAGACCTGTAACTTCTTCTGTAAGAGGCTCCTCTGTCCTCCACTCATTACCTGTATTAATGGCACCTGTTTGAACTCGTTATCAATATAAAAGACACCTGTCCACAACCTCAAACAGTCACACTCCAAACTCCACTATGGCCAAAACCGAAGAGCTGTCAAAGGACACCAGAAACAAAATTGTAGACCTGCACCAGGCTGGGAAGACTGAATCTGCAATAGGTAAGCAGCTTGTTGTGAAGAAATCAACTGTGTGAGCAATTATTAGAAAATGGAAGACATACAAGACCACTGATAATCTCCCTCGATCTGGGGCTCCACGCAAGATCTCATCCCGCGGGATCAAAATGACCACAAGAATGGTGAGCAAAAATCCCAGAACCACACGGGGGGACCTAGTGAATGACCTGCAGAGAGCTGGGACCAAAGTAACAAAGGCTACCATCAGTAACACACTACGCTGCCAGGGACTCAAATCCTGCAGTGCCAGACGTGTCCCCCTGCTTAAGCCAGTACATGCGCAGGCCCGTCTGAAGTTTGCTAGAGAGCATTTGGATGATCCAGAAGAGGACTGGGAGAATGTCATATGGTCAGATGAAACCAAAATAGAACTTTTTGGTAAAAATCTACTCGTCGTGTTTGGAGGAGAAAGAATGCTGAGTTGCATCCAAAGAACACCATACCTACTGTAAAGCATGGGGGTGGAAACATCATGCTTTGGGGCTGTTTATATGCAAAGGGACCAGGACGACTGATCCGTGTAAAGGAAAGAATGAATGGGGCCATGTATCGTCAGATTTTGAGTGAAAACCTCCTTCCATCAGCAAGGGCATTGAAGATGAAACATGGCTGGGTCTTTCAGCATGACAATGATCCCAAACACACGGCCCGGGTGACGAAGGAGTGGCTTCGTAAGAAGCATTTCAAGGTCCTGGAGTGGCCTAGCCAGTCTCCAGATCTCAACCCCATAAAAAATCTTTGGAGGGAGTTGAAAGTCCGTGTTGCCCAGCGACAGCCCCAAAACATCACTGCTCTAGAGGAGATCTGCATGGAGGAATGGGCCAAAATACCAGCAACAGTGTGTGAAGACTTACAGAAAACATTTGACCTCTGTCATTGCCAACAAAGGGTATATAACAAAGTATTGAGATGAACTTTTGTTATTGACCAAATACTTTTTTTCCACCATAATTTGCAAATAAATTCTTCAAAAATCAGACAATGTGATTTTCTGGATTTTTTTTTCTCATTTTCTCTCTCATAGTTGAGGTATACCTATGATGAAAATTACAGGCCTCTCTCATCTTTTTAAGTGGGAGAACTTGCACAATTGGTGGCTGACTAAATACTTTTTTGCCCCACTGTGTGTGTGTGTGTATATATATATATATATATATATATATATATATATATATACACACACACATACATATACACATGCATACTAGGGACTCTGCCCCCTGCTCGCTTCGCTCGCCCACCCCCTTCCACCCGCAGCCACTATGTGTCTCTGCCTCTCGCGTTGTGAAGAGGGGGGCCGAATGCACGTTAAATAGATGTGGTCGCTCCTCCAAAAATCCGTTAAACGGTGATACAATTGGAAACAAATGCATTTTTTTACCTCCTCTATGCTTGATCAGCTGGCTTGCTGCTACTGCTGCTTGTGCCATGCTGCGTGATCTGCATGTCACACTGGGCTTCAAACATTTAAATGCCTGTACAGCAGCTGTCCTCCTTATCTCGTGGGATGTTTAAGTGTCTCTGAGAAAATCACGTCTCAACCCAAGATTTTTTTAATATAATATATATATATAGATATATATATACACAGTATATATATATATATATATATATATATATATATATATATATATATATATATATATATATATATCTATTATAGTGGGTTGGATAATGGATGGATATATCTATATCTCTCTCTCTCTCTCTCTCTCTCTCTCTCTCTCTCTCTCTCTCTCTCTCTCTCTCTCTCTCTCTCTCTCTCTCTCTCTCTCTCTCTCTCTCTCTCTCTCTCTCTCTCTCTCTATATATATATATATATATATATATATATATATATACACATAAATAAATAAAACTGCAATATTAAAGTGAACATGACAGATTCAGTTAAACTAAATTTAACTGGAAAAGATGTGTATATTTATTGATAAGAAGTGCCAGTAAATGCTAAGAACAGTACTCACAGTGCACAGTTGCATGACAGATCCAGAAAGTTGATAAAGAAATGTACAGTTATTGGGGTTACAATCAAAAAGACCTTGATTGTAGCAATAGCTCTGTAATGAAACTTCACCTAAAAAGAATTCTTAATATATGAGAACTTCATTGTAATGAAATCTTACTTTGTTCAATTACCCTGTAAATTAAGGCTTTAAAACTTTGGTTCTCTATCGATAGATTTGATAACCAACTGAACAGGTAAAAAGGGACCAGAAACAGTAGATCATTGAAGAAGCAGCCATCCTAGATAGGTGTCAAACCTGTCTGACCCTGCAAAAGTACTAAGAGGTGACTATTTATAGTATATCTGTATTAAATCTTCCTCCTAAGTAAACATGTATACAGATAAAGACAATGTTCCGGTGTGTGCTTTAAATTTCTCAGGATCCTATTATTTTGGCTCTGTTCACCTCAGGAGCATAAAACCTATAATGCAAAACAGATCCTTTGCACCAAATTACATATTTTTTAATAGTTTTTTTTATAGTTTTTAAGATTACAGTTTTGAGTTTATAAACTTTTAAACCTGTAACACCTTGTGATTAACAATACATGGTCCTAGATAATCTCACAAGTCAGTAATCACAGATAAACTTGCATTTTCAGATCAACTTATCATTCAGATAAACAAAATTAAACTGTATTCAATATCTTAATCTATTATAACAATGTGAAAAGTAACACCCATAAGTCTCACAAGTAGCTGGAAACTGCTAACTGTATGCCATCAGCAGATATTTCAGAAGGTTCACAGTGCTCTCTAGGGATAATACAGGGTAGATCCTGCTTGTGGTCAACACTGCAGTAACTAGAAGTCTGTTAAATCCTATTCTTCTTGTGAGGTCGTACACTAGAGATCAATCCATTACTGCTGTATTTCTTTCAGACATCAGCACACTTTCCAGTTCTTTCAACTGCACAGACAATGAATTCTCTTTATTTTTATTGTTTTTTTTAAATATTTTACAAGATCTTAAACATTCTTGGCATACTCTTGGAAAATGATGTTAATGGAAATAAACCTTTTAAATGTCCTTCGAATGAGAACACTTACAATATCCAACACTTGAATAGACAGTTTTGTGTGGATTAAAATTTCCCAAGCTAGTCCAAATTAAAAATAGGCACATTAATATCTGAACAGCAGAGAATAAAATGTGCATTAAGTAAACAGTTTATGAAACAATGAACAAATCCAGTACAAAATATATTTAAGCATGAACTTGTTTCATTGTCAAAAACATTTCATACATTTCTGAGTATGAAATAAAAAAATATTAAAACCAACAGAAGAAAAAAATAATCTTTGCAGCCATTGTCACATGTGTCCAGTACTAGTAGTTTTATTGCCTACTGTTCTGCTGATGAAAGAACCAAGCTTTCATTATGTATGATGTGGTTTTTATGTAAAAGTTAAATTACTATGATATAAATAGGTATAGTTTGAAGGTATTTTCCTTAAAATAGTTTCAAAATACATCAAGTTCAGATGGAGGAGAAAAGCTATTTTTGTTTACAAACAACTACCATCTAGTGAGAAGATAAGTGTTTTAGCAGCACAATGATTGTAATTATAAAGTAAAAGTTACACTGCATATATTCAGAAAGAAAAAAGCAAAAGTTCCATCACAACCTACAGACATTCCCTACTGAGCAAAACAGGGTGACATTTTTCAAAATGAAGACTTACTTAACTCAAAGACTAAAGCAGACATGCATTTTATTCTTAATCATTTCTAGAATTCCTCAATAACTATAACTGAATGTTGAATATGTGGAGTATGTTGTACAATTAAATAATGCAGATTTTTACATTCTATGTTCTACTTTCAACTATCTTATTGACACCAGAATGGGAATAATATACAAGGGTGTGAAGACATGCATTTCATCCATTTCATGACTATAGTCAGGCCCTTGTCATGAAATGCCCACTTCCTCTTTTCCTATGTTGTGCTTTTCTTTCTACAATCTGGTTCTCGTTAACAATGTCCATTAGCATCATTCTGTGTCATCCACATGACTTTTTCCACAGACTTTAATGACATCTCTTAGCAGTCTGCTGGGCCTATGAAAATATGCATTAGTTATATTATATGTACTGCTATACTCATTACTGACATTTGTGCTATGGTAGGACATTTTAAAAAAATTCCCTGTTTTCTTGTTACTATTTAAGTGTTTGCTTTTTCTAAAATGCATATTGCATTCTACTCTGTAGGAACCCTTTTTAAGATCCAAAAGAAATATATGACCTAAAGGTGCAATTCTAGGTTATCTGGATACTACAATGTAATCCACACCATGTCATAATAATTGTTACACATTGAATTTCCAAAAGTTGGGTTTTCTAGAGGAAGAGCTGTCACTGAAAATATGTGTATGAAAATAAAATCTATTAGCAGAGACAATTCTGTTTAAACAATTTCAAAATAAGGATCTGTTTATTCATATCACAACAAAAATTTTCTTAATATCCTACTGCTTTTAGGATATCCTCTTAGATGTATATTAAATTATAATGCAATTTTAATATTATTTACTTATTAACTACCACAAGGCATTAGAGTAGTATGGACTATGAATAAGCATTTCATCCAAATGAAACAGAGGATGTATCAAAAATCTTCTTATGGCCTTTTCACATAATCTGAATAAGGTGTAGTCTGTTTTGTGTAATTTACTGTGATACTGAGGTATAAAAACTGCAGAGCAGAAGTGCGTAAACGGTATAAGCAGTATTGCTCTCCTACCATGGAAAGAAACATGACTAACTACCTGTAAACATAAGGGGACAAATACTCAGCTTCATGGAACTGCATCTGGTCAGAAGTTCTTTAACTATATACTGTATAGTATATGATATAAATTAAAAAGAAACTGGTGCTTTTATATTGGACCTTTTTTGGCCCAAGAAGGTCAGGTGTAGATTTGTTTAGACTGATCAATCTTGGGTAAGTAAAATCATGAACAAATCAGAATCCCTACAATTTTAAACTACTGAATCCCTAAGAGATAGTTAAAGAAGGTATTTGTTTTACTTTATTTAAATCATGCTGTGACAGGCTATCAAAAATGAAAGTTAAAAAAAGATAAAGTTCAAGGCATGCTACACACTGAACAAAAACAATTACTAGCTGGTCTGCTGGAGAACAAACTGAGACAGCACTTTATTTTTTGGAAATTCAGATCTATTAACTTGTGCGAATAAATAAAATTATTATACAAGGTCCACTATACTTAAGATTGTACCAGTGTATCAATGTGTGTAAATGTATACATAAATCAGGGTGCACAGTTCAACTTCTCAATTCTACGATGAATGCTAATAATTAAATTGATAACAGTCTGCAAATGTCCAGATATTCACAATGGTGGCAGTGGACAAATCCCTTACAAGAGTCACATATTCAAAGCATTTAAAATAAATAAGTATGACAATGTGATTTTTAAGTGTAACCTAAATTACTGATATACTGAACCTTACTCCATTTTTATCCTCAGAGTTTTCAGTTTATCCCTATATCTGTTCTTCACTTTTCTTGACTGAGCAATTTTAAATACTAAAATGAAATCGATTTTAGAACTTAAGAAGCATAAACTTCACTTTGGATAATGAAACATCTAGTGTTTAACCAAGAGTGATTGTTTTTCATGAACAAAATGTAAATCAAACACCCAAAATCACATTCATATTCTGTTCACAAAATTATTTCAGTGGAAACGCATTTAATCAATTAGAAACATCAACACTCAAATTACTGTTTATTACATATATATTTTATAATTGTTATGGTGTGCTCAAAAGGGAGAAAAAAAAACTGCTTCCATCCACAAAATGCAAAAGACCAAACTTGCACCACAAAACAATGAAATTAAAAAAAAGACAAAAAGAGGTGAAGATATTTAGTAAAAATAAAGATATTCCAAAAACAGAGGACAGACAGTGGGTATACAGCATCCATTTTTATATTTTATTCTAATTTTTTTATCCACATCTGTCTGAAAGTTTTTACTTTATTAGCATCATGCCTTGAAAATATGTCCTGAAATGCATAAGTAATTGCAGTATGGTTTCCCTCTCCCTGGCCGAATCATTTCTGGAGATCTCATATTACTTGGATATTTGGTTATTATCTTTCTTCTTGAATCTTGTTATCATCCACATGACCAGGAATAAACTTAACACTGTTCTTTTTGGAGTGTGTTCCTTTCTCTTCACTGTCCTTTTACATACGCCTTTTACATAAGTGTTGTGACAATTCTTAGTCTGAATATGTGTGACCTCTACATATGTTCTTGTTAATAGAAGGTTCTTTCTTTGATTTCAGTAATGTTTTCTGGGTAATTAGGGGATTTCTACTTATCCCTATTGGAAGATCAAACCAGGAAAACATTTCTGATCTCTGTGGATGATGGAACTTGAACTGAACAAACATTAATAGTTTAAAGATATGATTGTAATTATATTTATGTTAACTATTTAAATGTAAAGGGTTTATACAATTTTCATACTGTATATAAATTGTTCAATTAAAACAAAACATTTGGATGGGTTAAAGTAAATCAGCCATATATCTGTGTAATAATTCTGTTTGCTGGACTGCAGTCAGTTCTATCTGAAGCAAGGGATCAGATGGTTCTCTTATCTCAGTGTGAAGAAGACCATCATACGGATACAGCAATCAAATCATGGTTAGCATGCAGATTAAAATTTAGCACAAAGCATAAAAGACAACATGTACTCAACTCACCACCACGCTACCAAGCATTGGAAGATTTGACTTTTTTTGGTCAGAAGATGCCACTGTGAGGTGAAGCAAACTGGAGAGCCAGAAGAAAACAAAGTATCTTGTTATTCTAGGTTAGTAGTATAGTATTAGGATGATGGTTAGAAAACAAAACAGAACATGCAGCTCACATTTTAGCCAAGCAAGACGGTATTGGTGCAGCTAACATTGCCCCAACCTATCATCCTCTCCCCCTAGCATTCAGAATGACTTTTTATTTTATAGGCAAGGATGTTACTGTTATTAGGCAAGTGAGTACAAGATAAAGTACTAGCACATAACATCTAACCCAATATCCCCGTTTACAATGCCACATCTCTTATGTGCTCTTACTTTAGCAAAATTTAATCAATAAATCTCCAATTAAAAAAAAAAAATTCCACTCAGTGTGGGTAGAGAAAGACCTTTTTAATATGTTAGATATTTTTAAACATTTTTTTAACATGAATTAGTAAACACTAGAATTAAGTGAAAGAGTGCTGTTGATACAAGGTAGCACTAGAATATTCACATTTATTGTTTTAAATATACATTAAGTAAACAACAGTTGATGAGTCAAGATCTATTATTTTACTGGTATTTTAAGAAGAAAACCAGTGTCCATCACAAGCTACCATCATTTGCAAATCAGCTGGTGTTTTAATATCAAGTAGATTTTATAGTTGTGCAAAATTAGGCAATGAGCTAGCAATGTAAAATAACAACAAAATATGACTGAACACTGATGGATTACATCTATACCCTGGTTGTTCCTTATCCTGAATAGATTTAGGTAGAGGGGTAGCACAGTATTTAGGATTGCTAATTCAAAGATATAGCATCTTGGGTTTGAATCCTGCACTCAGTCACTATCCATATGGAGTTTGCACATTTCCCTTATGTCTGTGAGAACTATCATTGGGTGCTTAGACTTTTCTCCCACATCTCCAAAGACACACACATTAGATGAATGGGTGACTCTAAATTGCCCCCTGTGTAAATGGGCATTTGCTTAAGTGGACCCAACAATTAACTGGTACATAGTGCTGCCAGCATGAGCAGTGACCCTAAACTGAAATGTAAATTTTGGGTAGTCTTTCTAGGTGGAACAATTTTTAAACTGTAATTATTTATTACAGTGCAAACAGAAAAAAGAAGGTATTTGCTGAAGCACTGCTTTTTACCCATTACATTTAAATGAAAGATCTTGTCTCTGGACTTTTTTAAAAATAAACATGATTAAGATTGTTAGCAGTTACCTTTAGAAATGGAAATGCATTACAATAACAACGAAAACATGCAAGAATTTTAATAACAATAAAGCAAGTATTTCTCATAGAACCGTTAAAATGACACAACAGTATCTCATATGCAAGTCTTCGATTGCTGTAACACCTGAATACTGTATTTTTTTATAGAAGTTAGGAAAAAAGACTACTATTTAAGGGTGCAATTGACTGCAGTAAAATTAAAACTAAGGGTTGCCTCAACTGGCAGAAAATTGTTTTACTACCAAGTGTTACAATAACTAAGCAGTTTCTTGGTATTGACGAGACAAACAGAGGAAGAAACACTAGATCTCCTTTTAAAGTAATCCATGGAAGCACAGAATTTACAATTGAACCCAGAGCTATCAGTTTCCAATAAGGGGTTTGAACGTTTACATTCCATGCTGCATTGCTACAGTAGAATTTTGAACACATTTCTCACCAGATTTTCCACAGCAAATTTGTATACTTTGCTATGACAAAAAACAAACCAACAGACATATATTTGTGCAAATCTTATTTGTCTTCATTAACACGAAAAGCCATCCACTTACAGTTTAGTTGAACTACCTAAAATAGTGCACCCTTTGCAACTGAATACCAACCACCTTATTTTTAAATGTCTGTTGGCTGTGTCAATTGTACTTGTTAAGTTTGTCTATTCAGTTTCAGCAACCACAACCACTCACTCAAAAAATGTAATGTTTCAGGTATCAAATCTTTTAACAAATAAATATTTAACCACTAATTCTCCTAACTGTAGTTCCTTTCATCAGTCAGGTAATTCTACAGTAACATTATCAACTGAAGACAAAGGAGGACGGATACAAAGTTAAAGTTACTTTTGGAAAAAGATTAAATAATTTTTTTGAGAGAGATTACACTTGGAGTTGAGTTTTCAAAAGACTAATAGTTGCAAGATTTTATCTATGTGTCATATTAAGTAACAGATACTGTAAAATATATGAAGATGGTAAGTAGTGGTGCATCCCATTGGGATTAATAAAGTATCTATCTATCTATCTATCTATACAGTACACTCATCAACCACTTTATTAGGTAAACCTGTTCAACTGCTTGTTAACGCAAATATCAAATCAACCAATCACATGGCAGCAACTCAATGCATTTAGGCATGCAGACATTGTCAAGACGATCTGCTGAAGTTTAAACCGAGCATCACAATGGGGGAAGAAAGGTGATTTAAGTGGCTTTGAACATGGATGGCATGGTTGTTTGCGCAACGCGGGTTGGTCCGAGTATTTCAGAAACTGCTGATATACTGGGATTTTCACACACAATCATCTCTAGGGTTTGCAGGGAAAGGTCCAAAAAAATGGAAAAATATCCGGTGAACGGCAGTTCTCTGAGCAAAAATGCCTTCGTGATGCCAGAAAAGAATGACCAGGCTGGTTCAAGCTGATAAAAAGGCAACAGTAACTCAAATAACCACTCGTTACAACCGAGATATGCAGAAGAGCATCTCTGAATACACAACAAATAGAATCTTGAAGCAGATGGCTACAGCAGTTGGAGACCACACCAGGTGCCACTCCTGTCAGCTAAGAACAGGCAACTGAGGCTACAGTTCACATGGGCTGACCAAAATTGGACAAAAAATGGTGGCAGAGGTGTAATGGTGTGGAGAATATTTTCTTGGCACACTCTGGGCCCCTTAGTACCAACTGAGCATAAAGTAAATGCCACAGCCTACCTGAGTACTACGCCAACCATTCTCCATCCATTCATATCTACAGTGGACCAATCATCTGAAGGCTACTTCCAGCAGGATAACACGCCATGTCACAAAGCTCAAATCATCTGAAACTGGTTTTGTGAACATAACAATACGCTTGTCACAAAGCTCAAATAATCTGAAACTGGTTTTGTGAATATAACAATACTTTCACTGTATCAAATAACCCTTAAATCTAAATCCAATAGAACACCTTTGAGATGTTGTGGAATGGGAGACTCATGATGCTATCATGTCAAAATGGACCAAAACCCCTGAGGAATGTTTCCAGCACCTTGCTGAATCTAACTGGCACTAGCAAGGTGTACCTAATAAAGTGGCTAGTGAGTATACATTTGAATTTAGATTTCATCCATACTGGTAAATAGACTTATTGCTTTCTAGGGCTGTCAATAAGTTAGTATTGAAAGTAAAATGTTTTATATTTTGTATTAAAATGTTTAAATATATTCAAATGTGAGTTAAAAATTCTGAACTACACTTAAGTTGCCAAACGAGATACATAACACAAGCAAGAGTAACACTATTGATCTGCTGTTTCCTAAATAAATTATTTATTAACCTTCCATAGAGACTGAACACCGTTTAGTTATCAGTTCGTAGAAATTACACGAGTAATCAATCAAAAAGAAAAAAGCGAAAATTCTGTGATGCTCCACACTTCTTTCCTTCTAACAGATATCTAACAGTTACTTGTAAAAATGACTTTCATTGATATAAGTAAACAAATCAAAAGAGACTCCAGAAATGATAAAATAAAAATTACAGTTAGATTTTAATTAGCTTGATTGTTTTGCAGAAGTGACCTACTATCTATGCAAATCAATGTCAATTGTGCAAGTCCATAGAGAAACAGATGTGGCCATCTTGACATTCCATATTGCTCATGCAGTTGCACTTTTTTTTTTTTTTTTGCACATAATACTGTCTATGTTACAGTACAAAATGTGCTACAATAAAAAGTGACTGCACACCTCAATTCTACTGCTTACCAATCTGTTCTCGGAGGGTTAGGGGGCTGGTTTGAGGTGTTCATGGAAGAAAATAATTCAGAGTAACAAAGCAGTTGATTTTTAAGCAAGAAATAGCATCTGATAAAAAAAAAAAAACTGATCAAAAGCTATATAAATCGATCAAACATTTACTGTTGAAGGTGTGGGGATTTATTATTTTTCAGCAAATATCTCAAAATGCAAAAGCCAGTGACTCACTGTGCTTCTACATTCCTTAGCTAACTCACTGTGGTAAACATTACCAGCTGTTCTAAATTAATGGAGTAGAAGGTTGCTACACAGCCAATCACTAGAATAAATAAGGAGAAGTGTTCAACTATATCAATGCAAGAAACCTAGTTAATTAGATCTTGTCTATAATAGATTACTGCAACATACCACACTTTGGACAAGATCGACTGCAGAAGGACCACTGTTCAGTCTTTTTAAGTCTATATATAGTTATAAAACCAGTGTATATGGGTTTAAATTCATTAATCCACTAGCCTATAAATGGACAAAATTTATCAATAACTCTAAGCAATGAGTGTGGAACAAAACCTTTTGTACCTGATCTATATTTAAGGAATACCAAATTTATTTTTCAACTTAATGTTTTTTAACAATAACACAACTTTTATAAAATTCACACAGTTTTTCTGTTCCACTCCAATGTTTTGTGTTGCTTGTGCAACAACTCTTTCATAGCTATGTTGTTAGTAGAATACCAAGTCACACTGAGCTAACCTTAACATTGCTGGTTGGGGAACAGGTGAGAGCACAATGGGCCAGGCATTTAGAATATGATGGATGTGGCAACTTTATTAATCCATACTTTCATAGAGAACCCTGTGCAGAAGACCAAGGGGAATGGGTTGTAGCTTTCCATGACAATTTGCTCTGATTGACCGACAGCAATGCCAAAGCAAATCAGTTTTGTACTGACCAGTAATGTGGGCCCTTTAATCAATATGCACTGCAACCTCAACATCATAAAAATCTGTGCACATGATTTTGCTTTACTGGCCTGCACCTTGAATTTCTTTGGTGTTGGAAAATTAACATTTTTCCATTGCTCCTATTGTTGTCAATACTCTGGGTCATACTGATATTTACTAATTTCATACCAAGTGACAGAACACTTCTTAAAATTTCTTCAGTTTGAATTTACTAGCTTGAGATTCTCCTTGGAATAATGGATGCAGTGATGCTCTATTTCAGGAGTTAATATTTTGGACCGCCAAAATGCACAGACCTTGCATGTGTTTTTGAAGAATGGACTCAACTTACCCATAACTAACCCCTAGCAGTGTCTCCTATCTCTTCATTACTGCTTGAATTTCCATTAACAATTTATTCCATGGTAGCAACAATTTCTTCTGTTATCAGAGAATGGCCAATACCTCTGGTCATCATCAAGAGACATCAAGCCATGACATATTTATACAATCGATGTTTTGAAGGGCATAAGAAGAGAACTGGTTCAGCTTTTAAAATTCAAACATAGTACACTTGATTTTTTTTAATACATCACAAGTGCTACAAACTTGTTTTTCATGGATTAGAATAAAAAAGGTTAATCTTCGGGCTCTTGTAAGTTCAACTCTGCAGAATCCCACGTTCGGTTTAAGGTTTGAAAATGAATCCACTCAGGCAAATTTGTATTGTTTTGCTTCAAAAGCAGGACCCTTTCATTTTACCATTTATTACTTTATATGGAATTCCTTAATGAGCAACTTCTCAAAATTATTTTTACAAGTTTTATTTGGTGATGTGAATATCTTTCTTTGTGGGGTTTGCAAAGCATCTTCTCAGGGTAGATTGCATTTATAATAGTTTACACTATGTATTATTATTACACGTTTTTATCTTAAAATTTAAAATTCTACAAAAACAACTTGCTTTACCTTAGCATTAAAAAGCCCTACGTCAAGTGACAGACAGCTCCATTACATTAGTGAGATGAAAAGAATTCTGTGAACGGAGTTCCTGGCTTCAGCTGTGATTAAAGGACACCCATTAGTCATCCTGGTGAGGATGCCAGATCAGACAAGACGAGACAACCATACAGGCATTAAGTAATTATCTAGCAAGACAGCCTTCTACCTTTGAGATAAAAGACCACGCTGCCCTGCAAATCCATGGTCCACTGGGACACATCTCCAGCAAACTTTTCACATAATCAGAATGTATTTTCCTCCCCAGAAAAAAGAACATAAATTATTTCTGCTGACAACATGATAACAGCAGCCTGTACATTTCAAAAATGTAAATAAAATACAGCTGTACAATCTGCATGCAGAGCAATACTGTTTTAAAAGCCTAAGTTCAGGAAGAAAAAGACATGATTAAGCTAAATTCATCTATTAGCTTTTATGATAGAGAAAGGCTGCATTTACTAGCTGGGAAGAATAAGCAATTTTTAATGAGCTACAGGAGAATAAAGTAAAAAAAAAAAAAAAGGTTTAGTCAAGCCCTGACAAATAATGTGTCACAGGTTGGAAACACTTTTTTTTTTATTATTCCCTTATTAAACAAAAATTATAAGTAACAGTAACACAAATTGTTCACAAATAAATACTCCAAACAAAAACATGAGAAAAAAAAACCCTACACTTTAAGAAAATGTTCATTTAAACAGTTAGAGGCTCAAGAATATTTTGGCATGATTTTAAAAAAACCAGCTGTCTTAATTTAACAGCAAGTTGTCTAGCTTCATGTAAGGAAGAACACAACACAGCATGTTTGCACGCTGGTAAGAAGTATTAGATTTTTTCAAACTTTTTTTAGTGTTCAAAGAATACAATTTTAAAATCACAGACAAGAAAACAAAAGTTTTGTCTTGCTTCTCGTTTTATGAATGTCACTGCCACTATGTTGTGTTAGTTTCTTCAGTTATGAACACAGAAAACAGCTTTAAAAAAACACTTCAGAAGATCCTTGGAGAGGACAGCTTGAATACTATTTTAAACACCTTCTGTGAGTTTTCTTCTTGTTCATGATAATTTTGAAGAACATTCATATCAAAGCAGAGAAGATGTTACTTTTAGCTTTCTTATATTGTGGACTGCTTATTTTACAACAAACTGATGAAGTCCAAAACAATTTTTTATTGTTTTAACACAGACTTCAAACTTACAATACTCTTCTTGGTCTCTTCAAACTGTGGTATGGTGTATTACATTAACCTATAAAGCCAAAAATCAAGATAAAGCGGATTCAATTTAATCATATTATATTTTCATGACTGGCTTTTCAGTTAATTAACCTGGCAACAAGTTCATTTAGTAACAGTTAATCCTTACAGTACCTGGTTGACTTAACTAAAGGACCCTGTGGTTTTCTCACTTTTGTACATGAGCACATTCACATGTAAATCAAATGGTCCTGATGGCCAGGGGTTTTCCCCATTATAACAAAAAATAAGAAAGGAGGATTAGTTATACTAATGAAGATTATATCAAACAAATGACAGATATTTCCAAGGAGCAACATGAAAGATATACAGAGATTTAATATGACGCTAATCCTACTTTTTGCTTTTTTAAAACTTGCTTAATTTTTCTAATTTAAGTAGTAGAATGAGCATTCTAAAACTTTTTTTTTTGGGGGGAAAAATGCTTTTTGATGCCTAGTTGTCTTCTCAGGCGTTTGTGGATTTGACACACCTTCACAGATCTTATTTGGCAAAGTCTTATATAAAAAAATCTACTCAATAGCCTACTTGACACCTTTAGCTGCCTAACTTTACACACAATAAACAGCACCCTGAAATCTCTGAAAGCCTTTTTGATCTGACCAGTTTCTACAACTATCTGAGCTGTGATATTTTTATTTTACTAAAAAGTCTCTAGTTAGAAACAATATACAAAGTAAATGAAGGCTCCTGCCAAAAAAGGCAATTTTTCACAAAATAACTGTGTATCGTTAACAGAGATGGTCATTCAAGAAGTCAGTCAGTCAATGGCTACTTTCAAGTAAATCTGCATGTTAGTTACAATCTGAAGTTAAACAGATAGTCGTCAACCATAAATTAAAAGAGCATAATATTGGTATTTAAAAACTGGAATGCAAAAAAGGAACAAACTATTTTAACCATTAAGTTGGTATAATTTATTTAAGACACATTTACCTGAAAAACAACCATGATTATTTAAATAAATTTAATACTGCAATAATAATTTATTCTGCATAAAGAGGCAGAATAATAAAAAAAGCACAGAAATCTCTTTAAATAAAAATAATGCATTATTATTATTAATTCCACATGATGCAATCATGTTGCTATCTAGTTTATAGCTGCCTCCTTGTGGCCTTTTAAGAACACACACCAATTTCTAAATACAGTATATATTATTAATATAAGATTAAAATTAAGACCATCATTTTTAAATAACACTAGAAGATTTCAACGCTACAGATAAATGCGGCAGACAAACAGGTTTGAAAAAACAGTTTGCTATTACCAAAAATAGATGTCAATTTTAATTCCGAATTATATAAAGTGGAACTTTGGTTTGTGAGTAACTTGGTTTACGAGTGTTTTGCAAGACGAGCTAAAATTTTTAATAAATTTTGAATTGATAAATGAGCAAGGTCTTGCAGCCCGAGTACTATGTATGCACTTTGTCTGCTGAGCGTCATGTGATCACAACTGAGCTGATGGTTCTTCTCTTTCTCTCTCGCTGCGGGATTGTGGGCAATCATCTCCTATTCTCCGTCTGAGTTGGCGTGCCTCACTCATATACTCAACATCCGTACGAGCGCATAGTGTTTACTACAGCATTGTGACTGTGTGTGTGTGTGTGTGCTGTGACGTGCGAGTCCCTGTCATGTGCCCCAAAACACTAGGCTGAGTCTCAGTACTTTAGCGACACCAGCTTTATTCAGCTTTAAACAGCAACAGTGCGGTTATTTATTGTAGCAGGATCTGCCACTCTCCTATACACAGACACAGTAGTCGGGCAGGATTCGTGGCCAAGTAGTACTGTGCCCTGCGCATTTATAATGTTCCTTGTTCTTTGTATCACCCATCGAAAGCAGGCGCTTATAGCATGTCTGCGATATTTTCAGATTCGCTTTTACAGTTAACTGCTACAGCGCTGGGAGACTGCGATTGCTTTGGGACACTCTTCCGTGTGTCGTCCTGTTGGGTGGAATCCCAAAAGAGTTCAGAAACTCACACCAGCCATGATTCTTTTCAAAGATAAAGTGCAGGTTAATTTGTTTTATGTATTTTTACTTTATATTTTGTATTAATCATTTTTATATGAATAGTTTTGGGTTGTGGAACGAATCATCTGAGTTTCCATTATTTCTTATGGGGAAATTCACTTTGATAAACGAGTGCTTTGGACTGCGAGCATGTTTCCGGAACGAATTATGCTCGCAAACCAAGGTTCCACTGTATTAATGAAAAAATGTAAATATCTAATGAATACATTTTGAAAATTACATATAATTCAGACATATTAAGTATGGAAGTGACTTGCTGATTGTTACAAAATTGTAGAAAAGTTAATCATTTGCATATATACATACATACATAGATTTTCAAACCAGATTAATCCCCGTAAGTGTTGTTGGAGACTGAAGCCTGTCCTGGAAAAATCATACGCTCTAAAATTGCATTAATTTATTTGCAAGATAAACAATACAGAAAAACAAACTCCAAAAATATTAATGAAATGACCACTTCTTTGGGTCAGACTACTTCAAAGTAATAACACTGGTTGTTAGTAGAGACTGCAGGCAATAGATATATACTTAAGCAATTCAATCTTATTATCTGTATTTCAATATCTAATATAATTTTAGCTGTATATTATAGGAGACCTAGGCAATGTTAAGAACACTAAAATCTGGAAGCTGCAGCAGTAGACAGCAGAAAGAGAATCCAAAAATTCAGGTTGCACATACTGTATCTTTCAGAAAACTGAACCAAGAAAAGAATTTCAGTATATACAGATTTACTTTAAATATTCATCTAATAGGACAGAAGCAGAAGATCAAATGTAAAACAAAACGTATACCTCTCAAAAAATTAAAGAAACACTTTTAAATCAGAATCTAGCATCACGTCAATGAAACTTCTGGGATATTGATCTGGTCAGTTAAGTAGCACAAGGGGTTGTTAATCAGTTTCAGATGCTTTGGTGTTAATGAAATTAACAAAAGGTGCACTACAGGGGCAACAATGAGACGACCCCCAAAACAGGAATGGTTTAACAGGTGGAGGCCACTGACATTTTTCCATCCTCATCTTTTCTGACTGTTTTTTCACTAGTTTTGCATTTGGCTATGGTCAGTGTCACTACTGGTAGCATGAGGCAATACCTGGACCCTACAGAGGTTGCACAGGTGGTCCAACTTCTCCCACCACAGTCTCAAGGGCATGGAGGAGATTTCAGGAGACATACAGTTACTCTAGGAGAGCTGGACAGGGCCATGGAAGGTCCTTAACCCATCAGCAGGACCGGTATCTGCTCCTTTGGGAAAAGAGGAACAGGATGAGCACTGCCAAAGCCCTACAAAATGGCCTCCAGCAGGCCACGGGTGTGAATGTCTCTGATCAAACAATCAGAAACAGACTTCACGAGGGTGACCTGAGGGCCCAACATCCTCTAGTGGGCCCTGTGCTCACTGCCTGACATCGTGGAGCTCGATTGTCATTTGCCATAGAATACCAGAAGTGGCAGGTCCACCACTGGCAACCTGTGCTTTTCACAGATTAAAGCAGGTTCACCCCGAGCATATGTGACAGACGTGAAAGGGTCTGGAGAAGCCATGGAGAATGTTATGCTGTCTGTAACATCGTTCAGCATGACCAGTTTGGTGTTGGGTCAGTGATGGTCTGGGGAGGCATATCCATGGAGGGATGCACATACAGTACCTCTACAGGCTAGACAACGGCACCTTGACTGCTATTAGGTATCGGGATCAAATCCTTGGACCCATTGTCAGATCCTATGCTGGTGCAGTGGGTCCTGGGTTCCTCCTGGTGCATGACAATGTGGTGAGAGTTTGCGGGCAGTTCCTGGAGGATGAAGGAATTGATACCATTGACTGGCCCCCCACGCTCGCCTGACCTAAATCAAATCGAACACCTTTGGGATATTATGTTTCGGTTCATCTAACGCCGGCAGGTTGCACCTCAGACTGTCTAGGAGCTCAGTGATACCCTGGTCCAGATCTGGGAGGCGATCACCCAGGACACCATCCGTCATCTCATTAAGAGCATGGCCTGACATTGTCAGGCATGCATACAAGCACGTGAGGGCCATACAAACTACTGAGTACGATTCTGAGTTGTTGCAATGATGCCTGCAGAATCATTTTTTCATTTTGATTTTCGGGGTGTCTTTGAATTCAGCCCACTGTAGGTTGATAATTTTCATTTTCATCAAATAATTTTATGTCCTCCTTTCATTCCTAGCACATTACCCAGTCCATATCAGTATAGATATCCAGCTTGATTTTTTTTTTCCCCATTGAGATCTGATGTGTTTTCAAAGTGTTCCTTTCATTTTTTTGGGCAGTTTATATTTCTGTAGCAATAATATTAATAATTTTAAGTAATATGGCAGTGGGGTCCAGTGCCTGTGAGGTCATCTGTTGGTGAAGAAAGACTGACTGATCTTGACTTTGCTGATGATGCTGTGATCTTTGCGGAGTCAATGTAGGCTATGATCGGGTTTCTCTCTTAGAGAGACTTAGCGAGGCGTGGGCTTGCGAGTGTCCTGGATAAAAACTAAGATCCAGGCCTTTAATGTCTTGGGCACAGCCATCAGCAGTGTGTCTGTCTTCAGAGAGTGTCGACCTAGTGGAGAGGTTTACTTACCTTGGCAGTGACATTCATGGTGACTCTTCCTATGAAGTCAGCAGACCGATTGGGAAAGGGATCATTGGAAAGGGGTGTGTGGCGTTCCTCATTTCTATGCAAAGTGACAAAGGTCCAAATCTTTAGACTCTTCAGGGAATCCTTGGGTACTGCTGGTTTGACTTTATGTCGAATGAGCAGTTGCTCACGGAGTCCCAAATTAGGTACATTTACCTGCATTGCGAGGGAGCGTCAGTTACGGCACTACGACCATGTGAAGGGATTTCCCGAGGGTAACCTGGCTTGCAGGATCCTCACTGTTGAGGACTCAGAGCGGTTGGAACAGGCCAAGGGGTCGCCCACGTAACACCTGGCTGTGGCAGATAGATGGTCATTTCTGGAGAGTAGGACTGGACCGCATGTCTGCCTGGTGGGTTGCCAACCAGAATCCTGAGCTGTTTTGTTGTGTGGTGAGTGCGGCAACGTGTTGTACCAATGCATGCTCCCCAACATGATCTGACCTGAATATGGCAATGCCCAAAACAAACTAGAAGTATTAGGGTGGTGAGGATATAATGAAATGTAATTTTCATATATTCTTGAAATGTTCTGAAACTCTGTCTGTTTTTAGCTGCCAGCAGTGTTAAACAGGCATAGCATTCAAGTGTAAAAATAATAATTGCTCCATAATGACCTGTAAACCAGCAACCTTCACTGCATCAACATGGTAATGCAGAACAAAAGCATATGTAGGCTTACATAGGACTGACTTAAAAAAAAAAAAAAAAAATGTCAGTTTCACAAATCTGTTTCTAACACCGCCCCTTAACTGTATAAAATTGCATTGGTAACAGTGTTACAAAGTATGTAACAATGTCAGTCTGTAAACTCCCAATTTTATGCAAGTTCAATGAATGTACTGCTGCCTCGTGTATCAGTAAACTTCGTTATTATCTGCAAGGGCCCTTAACAATTTTAGACCAGTTCGCTTTTAATGAAAAGTTGGACATGTATTGAGGCTGAAAAAGAAGCAGGTGAACATGAATTTATATAACCAGGTACAAAGAAGAGACCGATCATCTCCTCAGCCATATAGAATCAATTAATTGAACACAACATCTACAAAACCATAAAAAAATGAAGTTGAGCACTTCTCCAAGTGCATAAGGCATGCAGGGTAGGTTTCTGTAGTGGTTATGGAGATCAACCTTCATACATTCCATTCCAACCAAAAACACCTCTTGTACATCAGCTCAATAACAAGTTAATTGATTCTAAATAAAAATATGGACAGCGTCAAAAATTGTTGGTAGCATTTATAAAAAAAAAGTATGATATACAAAATCTAGCATAAAATATACAGAATATTTTTCACATTTCTGGCTTCATGTTTGTAAAGCAGAGTGGCAATTTTCAAAACTGAGCCCAATCCTTACTTAACACTAATTTTGAGCATGCGTTTTATTATAATGATCATGCGGTTCCTGTAAACTGCAATTACCTTTTACAATGAGGAGCCTGAACTGAGCATTGAGTAACAGTAGTACTCACCAATACTATAAATTAGTTTAATAAAGCAGGTAACACTAGCACTTTGCAGGAGAGTTTCTGCTTTATATATGTCTCAGTATACAGAGTTATAGGCAGTATTCCATTCCAAACAAACAACTAAAAATGCCATAGTCTGTTTTGTACCAAAAATATTTGCCTTACCAGAGGTCTAGAATCTTCCTTCTCTAGAATCTTCTGAGTTAGATCTGGTGGAAATTTAAGAACTGTAGTGATGACTTTAGCCATTGTCTGAAAGACAAAGATGATCATAAGTGAAAAGGACTTGAGTGTGTAACAAAATGTTCTCCAAAACAAACTAATTATGTGTAAAAGTTTACACATAAATATTATACATTATACAGATATTTCTTTCAAATTATGGCAGCAAATTAATGTAATGAAAGGTGAATGAGTACATGGGGAAAACATCATAGCATGGGCAGCTTTTGAAAAGAAAATTAGCTCTGTATTCATATAAAATTAACCAGACAACAGTTTTGCCAAGATCTAAACTGGATATAAAATGAGATATTTAAACTATTGAAGCAATTATTGAAGACTTCATAAGTTAAATGATCTCTGTACCCTCGGCTAACGTTACAGGAAAAAAAAAATTCTATAGTTAAACATTAACTATGATGATAAAAATATTACCTTGCAAAACTAAAATGCATAGCAATGCAATATGTTAAAGTCAAAGCAAAAAAACAAAGACATAATATTACTACAGTGCATACAATTTGTTATACAGGTTTTCTCTGCAGCCTAATTACATTAGTAAATAAGCAAGGAGGATTCAATTTATGATCGCACTTAGTATTTTCCTACACTCAACTTTCTGGATTTGGCTTTTGATGTCTTGTTTGAATAAACTGCACTCACATAATTCAAGATGCCTAACGTGAGGTATCTGATAGATGTCACTGCTAGAACATTTTCAAGACAGGGAGTGAGTATTCTATCTGACTGCTCAACATCACAGCACAGGAGGATAATTTTGTAAATAATGTATGTGAGTATGCGTTAACCTTTCAACTGTCTGTTGCAGAAATAGACAGTTTTAATGAATATTTACGTTTGTTGTTTTTTGATATTGGTATTTCACATAGCAAGTTGAAAATGAGTTTTGATATTTGCTCATCTGTACAATAACTATATAAATGTTTCAGTTTTCATTATTATGTAAATTCTCATTTATTTCAATAAATTCAAATTTCCTTGTAAAAACTTATTTAAGTGATTATATGGAGTTGAGATATATAGGGGTATTTGAACTATTTGATTTTTATCCTTGGAAACGTGAACCTCTAATCTGATTTCAACAAATGGAATTCTGAATATACTGGATGAGTGGAGTGCAAGAGAATGTACAACTTCCCTGTTTTGAGAATATTTTCCTAATTGCTAGGTTATTTTTATCGCTAAGGTAAGGTTAATGATGCTCTGTTATGCTTTACTTGGTTTAACAGTTGCTTACTTTTAAGATCTAGAGCATTTCTAGTTTTATTTGACCAATTTTTATAACTTAGTCTTGTAACACTTGTTTCAAAACAGCCCCCTAACTGATGCTGACTTAGTTATGATGACCATAGATAAAAATAAAATCTGTTAAATGAATACATATAAGTGTAAAATCAATTACCATTTCTTTATTTCAAGTATTACTTTTTCAATTTTTGTACTATTTGAGTTTTAGTAATTACACGTCAGTTAAGAAAGTCGTCTAGGATTGGACCACGTGTAGTTTCATTTTCATTAAACACATTTAACAGAATGTACAAAAGAACTAAAAGAACATACCAGGAGGAGATCTTCAAATTGAGGAAAGCAGATCAGACTGACATCCATTTTACTTTACATTAAGACATTTAAAGTCTCTAAATTAAAATCTTCACTAAGCCTCTCTGCAAGAAGGTGGGGTTGCACTGTATTTCTATTAGAATAACAACTTGAAAAATATCAAGATAAAATGGAGCTTAGCTATCCTTTACAGGGTTTCAAAAGTCTTCCTTTAACATGGTCTAGCTCAAGATTTTTACTTGCTTTCATTAACTAAAAATGTTCCCATCATCCCTTTGATACAAAATATACACATCTCCCTTTCAGGAAACTCCTGCTTTAAGCACTGTACTTGCTCAGTGGAATCAAACTGCTCAAATTCAAAATAGAATAAACTGTATCTGTTGCTAACAGTTTGAAACAGTTGCTAAATTAGACATTGTCATTAAAACCATAAAGCCTTTTTATATGATTTTTATTTTTGACTTATGCTGGCAAGCCCATATTGTAATTCCTAATCAGGCAAAATTCAATTTATTTGTTTGCAATTTCGTTTTGTGGAGCTCAGAAGTATGAGGGCAGAACTGCGCAATATGCTCCACACCCATTCTACTCAAGTTGCCCAGTCTGGTCAACAGACAGGACTTGCCACCCTCACATAGCTCAGCAAGAACATCATTACATCTTCATCCATAACATCATCTGAGTACAGTATGCCTCAAGAAAACTATATGAAAGGTAATAGAGAAAGTTTTTCAGATCTATAAAATAGCTGAAAGGAGAGATTAAAAACCTAACCAAATGTGCAGATAATAAAATGAAATCTAATGAGAAAAGTGATTAGAGTCTATTGAGAAGATGTAAAGTAATTGTTACATCTAGCACCAAACAGCTGGCAGCTACAACAAATGACATTGTTTGTAAATGGCTGATAATGCATTGTGAACAACACAACGTTTTGAAAATAAGGCATCAAAATAAATAATTCAAATGACTAAGAATACTTTGAATAGCCAATGGGATCAAACAGGAGAATACTAATAAACATATGTCAGAGTTCTACAGTAATCCCTCACTACTTCGCAGTTCACTTTTCGCGGATTTTATATGTAAGCATATCTAAATATATAACGCGGATTTTTCGCTGCTTCACGGGTTTCTGTGGACAATGGGTCTTTTTACTTCTGGTATTTGCTTCCTCAGTTGGTTTGCCCAGTTGATTTCATACAAGAGATGCTATTGGCGGATGGCTGAGAAGCTACCCAATCAGAGCACGCAGTTAAGTTCCTGTGTGCTGCTGATTGGCTCAACGACGGAGTGCTGCATTAACCAGGAAGTCTCATCTCACTCATTCAGCATTAACGTGCTCTTGCTACTGCATTCAGGGGATTATCACCTTCATCGTCATCATTTTTACTGCGCAGCATATTCATCACCATCATCACGTCATATATAGCTACGTGTACTTCGCTATACAGTAAGTATAAACTTATCTACCGATTACATATTGCTTAGCAATTGTCCCTGTTATTAATAGAGTAAAGGGTGGGTTGTAAACAATACAGGGAGGGTTTAAAAACGTCCAAATACACGTTAAATAATTAAATAAATATGGTGTCCCTACTTCGCGGAAATTCAGTTATTGCGGTCGGCATTGGAACCTATCTCCCGCGATAAGTGAGGGATTACTGTATACCAATTTGTTGAGATTCCACTAAGGATACCCAGAGATTTAAATAGCACATCATTTACTTGGTAAACACTATGAAAAAGTTTTCATCATCACCTCGGTAAAACTTCAAACAAAACGTTGTATGCGACACAAGGGAAAAAAGAGAGATTTTGCTTAAAGGCAATCAGATCAGTAATTTTCCTGGTTTTAGTGGTGAGACAACAGCAAAAATGAGAATTGTGTATTAAAAAGAAGCGGCAACTCCCTCTATGAGGAATCCCCTAAGACCTTATCTAATACAGTCAGATTAAGGCGATGATATCAGATATTCATGGTGCACTTCCCAATTTACTGTAAAGTGCCTGATGAGCAGGTGACACATCATGCCTAGTTGACTTTACATGGTGCAATTATATAGTCTAGCAGTTTCTGTGTTTTCATGAAATGTTTTTTCTGTGATACAACCAAAACTATGAATTTTAAAACAATCCATCTAAAGAACATGCTTCCAAAAACATATACTGAAACAAGAGGCTTACTCTCGTTGTGGATATTCTCAAATATAACAAAAATATTAATTTATAAAAATGCTATGAATCAATCACAAAATAAAGTACACACAAAAAAATAAACAAGGGAAATCAGCAAAAAGTAGTATAGAAGAAACTTCCATAACCACGAAAGGCTCACATACTTTTAATGGCACACTCACCCATTTGCTCCTGGACACGGTCACCAAATCACTCAGAAATTCACATAATATACATGTAGCAAATTCAAACCTGCCAAATTAATATTGATGTAACATAAGGAACTGAACCTTCATACATCTGCTGAACTGAATTCATTTGGGTGTTGTTATCATTACAATCAAGCAATCGTTTCAATTCATAATTTTTTTTCTTAAAAAATCCACAATAGTTGTACCACCGAGAGATGATATTAGAGTTGAAACTGAGCCATTGCAACTACCACAATGAGACTTTACCTTTTAGTCCCAATAAACAACACAATAAGTTAGAAAATATTTGGTGCTGTGAAATCAGATTTATTTAATTAATTCATATTTCCACCATCATTTACCCTTCCATAACAGATTCAACATATTGGAATAACTTGAGATGTGGTGGAGGAAAGACTGACACACAAACACAAGCAATGTTAACTGGTCTTTGAAGTACTATTTATTAGCAGTTTTCTGACAGGCTCCCCATATAGATTTTCATTGCCATGATTCTCTACAAGTCAAAGTTGCTACAGTATTCATAAATGCTAATGTGAAACAAATGTTGTATTTGTAGAATATTCATAACTATTGTGAAAGGAAGCTAAATATACTTACTAAATAAACAAAACAGACTCAAAATGGAAATAAAATCACCAGTAAACACTAATACAAAAGCACTAAGAAATTACTAAAAAGAGAGCTCCAAATTTATGAAAACTACTGTTTTTAATTCTTCATGCATTGCATAAAATAGAGTCACTGTGAACTAGATGGATGAGTGCTTGTGCTATGCTAGAAATCATGTAGTGCAAGTTAAACAAGTAAGAGAGTTCTTTTCTCCAAAAGTGAGAATCCCCACTTTAATGTCCCGTTGCACCAGGCCTGGCTTAAAGTGTGATGCCCCAGGCCTGCAGTCATGGGCACAACCTTCAATCTCAGGACGCTGATAGTCATTAACTGATGTGGGACCAAGGTGAGTGAGGAAGAAAAGAAAGACTTTAAGATCAGAAGACAAGCGGTTTATTTTAGAGCAGACAATTCCAAGCAAAAAGCATGCAAAACAGTGCATAGTTAAATAAGTCATCAAAAAATAGACCAAAAAAATAAATAGCTCAATAAACCAATAAATCCCTTAAAATCGTGCTTTAAAACTACAAAATGTCTGGATGTTCAATTAAAAGACAATCCAGTTAAATAAATTAAATTTACAAAATAGTAGAGAAGTAAACTCTTTGTTTTCACTCACTCCTATGCAGGACACCAGAGGTTCCCCTGATGCAGCCCACTGTATCTAACCAATCCATCACCTCATTCAGTCACCAGTGGTCTGAAATGCTACCTCTGGCAGTCACTGCAGCTCCGAGCATGCTGTGCCCTTCCCAGGATGCCACTGCATCTCACCTCCTCCCTTCTGTTTGCTTCGTCTGCTCTACTGCTCAGCAGATGGGATCACAACCAACACAAAGAACCTCTGCGCAGCCACCATCGACAGCATCTTCCAAACGGCAGTTTTCTCTCCTTCTAATAAAACCTGTTTCTCAACAGAAACTAGAAGTTCCTCAAGTGGCTCTAGACCAGAGTAGTATGTGGCCCTTAAAGGTCTGGTTGACCCAAACAGCACAACATGCGCACTACTTTCTAAGTGTCTGTTTTAAGGCTCAAAACATAATTATTGATATTATAGGCTGGTCTTGAAATATAAGATGCAATCAGAAAGTTCGGAACCCGAATCTGTAAAAAATATTCCAAAACAAACTTAACACAGGTGCTGAAAATAAATAAATAAATAGATAAAGTGTTGCATAATTATTGAAATTTCTAATGCTGGAAAACAGTAAAATGTTCGAGGTTTGGGCTGTAGAATTACATTGTGGCAGGATGTCTTTTAAAGATGACACATGATTTGGCTGGCCTTCGACCAGGTATCAAAGTCTGTTAACTTTAGGTGCCCAGAATGTTGTCTGCTGAACTATCACTGTATTCCAAGTTCGAAGAAATTTAAAGATAATTTGCCCTGGGGGAATTTTAAAATGTGTTTCATAACTGGGGAAAAAACATGGGAGCTCAAACAATAGAATCCTGCTGAATAACCACCTCAAAAGAAATTCAGGGTTTACACTAGTGCTAATAACATTTTGATTATATGGAGGGTACACTACAAACTGATTACATGCCTAAACAGACCCACATAAGTGGTCAATATACGCTGATCTGATTTGGTGTTACTGTCAGTGAATCCAGGGAAAAGCAGTGAGGAAAGCTGTTAACCATCCCTCTTGTGCTTCATGGCAATGCTCCCAATCAGTCTACATAGGTTGCACAAGCTGCTTGGCAAACTCCAGATTCAAGGAGCTGCAACACACCATCTTATTTTGCAGACCTCATCCTAAGTGACTACCATATATTCCCCAGTCTGAAGGGGTATGTCTGAATACCTCTGAAAAAGACACTGTCAATGATACCATACCATTTTTATTTATTAAGCGCTTAAAAACACAGCATTACAACTGACCAAAGCGCTGTACAGTTAAAACAAGCAAGACTAAAAGCAAAATATTAAAAACAAACATTAAGACAGAATTAAAACAGAGACACTAAAAACAGGTCAGGGGACCCAATAAATAATAGCAAAAAGCAAGTGGAAATAAGACAGGTTAAGAATTAAAAGCCAATGTGAAGAAGTGCGTTTTTAGGTGTGTTTTGAATGTGGCGACTGAAGCGGCTTGTCTAACCACTAAAGGTAAGGAGTTCCAGAGCCTAGGTGCACAGACGGAAAAAGCCCTTTCACCACGAACTTTAAAACGTGCCTTGGGAACGGTTAGGAGCAGCTGATCTGCGGATTTAAGAACACAAGGGGGATTGTGACGATGGAGCAAGACACTCAAGTAGGCAGGGGCTAGACCATTTAGAGCCTTATAGGTTAAGAGGAGTATCTTAAAATCAATTCTGAATCTAACCGGCAGCCAGTGTAGGGTTTTTAAAATCAGTATAATGTGTTGGCTTCTGCTGCTTCCAGTTAAAAGCCCTGCAGCCGCATTTTGAACCAATTGGAGTCTAGAAAGAGTGGCTTTACTAATACCATATAGGCAGGAATTAGAATAGTCGAGCCGGGACGTAATGGATGCATGGATTACTGATTCCAGGAGGTGGTAAGGCAGAATTGGTTTGAGTTTGGCAATTCGCCTGAGATGGAAAAAGCAGGATTTTACTGTGCTGTTGACTTGAGCATCCATTTTCAGGACCATATCCATTTTGATTCCAAGATTGGAAACAGACGAAGTTACTGGAATGGGAAGAAAGTCGAGGCCAAGGGGTAGGGTCTGTTTGTGGTCAGGACTAAAAACAATGACCTCGGTTTTTGAATCGTTCAGGTGAAGGAAGTTTACAGCCAGCCAGTCCTTAATGTCAGATAAGCAGTCGAGAAGAGGTTTAGTGGAGTCAGTTGACTTGAGGGAGAAATAAATTTGGCAGTCATCAGCATATAGGTGATACGAGATTGCATGTTTTCTAAAAATTGCACCTAAAGGCAGGATGTAAATTGAAAAAAGTAGTGGCCCCAAAATGGAACCCTGGGGGACACCACATGGGAGTGGGACTGATTCAGATGAAAAGTCGTCTAGCATGACTCTAAGAGTCCTGTTGCAGAAATATGACCTGAACCAGTCGAGGGCTAAGCCAGATACACCAGCCCAGGATTCGAGTCGGGAGATCATGATGTCGTGGTCGATTGTGTCGAAGGCAGCAGATAAATCGAGAAGAACCATAATCACGTAGAGTCCTGAGTCCAATGCCAAAAGAACATCATTTAGGACACGTAAATGCACGGTTTCTGTGCTGTGTTGGGGCCTAAAGCCTGACTGAAAAAGGTCCATTACCTGATGGTCCTGTAGGTGATAAATTAATTGCTCATAAACTACTTTTTTCGAGTAATTTTGACAGGAAAGGTAGTTTGGAAATTGGACGAAGATTGGAGAAGATGGCAGGGTCAAGATCAGGTTTTTTCACGATTGGATGTACAACTGCGTGTTTGAAAGCACGAGGAACTGTAGCCGAAGATAGACTACTAGTTATGATCTTTAAGACATCATATCGAATCACAGGAAAGACATCTTTCAGCAGTCTGGACGGCACCACATCGTCCGGAGAGCCCGAAGGCTTCATTGAGGCGACGATTTTTTCCAGATGGGGGGAGCGAAATGGGTTCAAAGCTGGTGAGGGAGCCGTGTACAGGAACGGCTAAATCAACAGAGCCAGAAGAAGAAATGGAGATCTGGGATCTAATGTTCGTGACCTTATCCAGAAAAAACGTAAGGATCTGATTACAAAGAGCATTGGAGGGAGAAGAGAAAACAGTTGCAGCTGGAGTGAGGACAGCATTCAGTGTTTTGTATAAGACACGTTGATTGCCAGAATTTTTTGAGATGATGTCAGTAAAAAAACGGTTCCTTGCACCTCTGACTGCTCTCTGGTATTGAGACCACAGGTCTCTCATGCAGTCAAAGGTAACAGTGAGACCATCTTTCCTCCATTTACGTTCTAGCCGCCTACAGTCTTGCCTGATGGAGTGAGTTTGTTCATTTAGCCATGGGTCATGCTTGACTTTGGATGATGAAGACATCAAGAAAGCTTCAGAAGGGTAGTTGCATAATCAGGGTCTGAACTCCCTGTAATAGACTGGTGACCCATCCAGGATTAACTCCTACCTTATTGTAGATACTGCTAGGACCTTCCATTATCCTAAATGAGAATATGCATGTTCTAAAACATGGACAAATGGTTCAATTTTACATTAAATAAAAAACCTCAAAGATTCTAATTGGAACTGTAATATTTAGTATCAGTAAATAAAATAATATTGTTAAAGAGTTGATACTCCTTAGAGAGTTAGTGTTTCAGCTCTATATTGATTTTTAATTATTAAGCCAAGTGGTGTTTTTCAGATATTTAAGGCAAAAAATATCTTGGGCTTACACCAACAAAAGAAGACGATGACATTTCAAAGATTACATATACAGAAGGCCTAGCTTATACCTTATATTTTGAACAGGAAAATCCTTTAGAATAATACCTAGCTTGAGAGAGATCCCTGTCAGAGTTAAAAACAGCAGGACTTCATATCTGCAGCATGAAAACAGATACTTGGGTTTTTAACTGTTTGACATTTTTTCACAGTTTATGACACCCACTACACCTATTTTATTAATTTTTGATTACTTTCTTGTTTGTGCTAGAAGGTACAGCTCCAATTGGAGCGTACAGAAGTCTTAACATTTGTATCTTTGTCTCCTCTTAACTATTATAGGTTTTAGAGTGGAAAGATAATGCTCTGAGGATTTAAAAAAAAAGTTTCATTCTTTAAGATTTAACAGATACATAATGGCATGTTAAAGAAACGCAGTGTAACTCATTTTTAAAACAGAAAAATGCCTCTAGCAGCTATAAATTTTTCTCCTCAGAAATGTGTCTCCATTTATTCTCAAAAATGAGCTCCAAATTTAAAACAGCTTTGTTTTAAAATAAAATTTTGACAAATTAAAGATGGAGTAAATCCCTCATTGTCCGCAGCAATGGCCAAAGGTGGAAAGTGATTGTACCATTTGACTAGTAAAACAGCATGGGGACAGTTGTAGGAGATCACAATTATTGCAGTAACCAGCAGGGGCTCTTCCTTCTTAGTGGCTATTCAGATGTCAGTTTGCTTGATTTACTAGCTCCTCTCCCTACTGCAAAAACAGAAAAGTTAATAAACATAATGTAACCATTTTAGCATATTGCCCCCCACATATTTATACACAACTTTGTGGTCATTTAAATCAAGTCCAGACTGTACTCAAAGTTAATTAAACATTATAGTTTAATGAAGAACGTTTTTTCTATTTTAACAACACATTCAATACTGTATGTATTTTTGCTACCAGTCCTATTAAAGATCTATAAGGAATATACTGAGAAAATGGCCCAACTTTAAACATGAATGGCTTCACAAAGTGTGACACGTGGAAATTTGGAATAAAGTAAGAACAGAGCCTATTTTGAACATTTATCTGCTCTGTACACAAGCTGAATAAACAGAGTTTGAAATTTAACTTTTTTGGTTTTGTTTCTCTTATTTCTGTTATTTCATGTGACATATTGTCAAGAAACTGAAGATTTCGTACAAAGCTGCCTATTACTATCTTGAAAAAAAAACAGCAAACTAGATCTAACCAGGACAGAGAAGCACAACTGCATAAAAGGATAACTACATCAGAGTGTATAGTTTGAAAAATAAATGCCTCACATATCAACAGTTGGCTTCTTTAAATACACACCAAATATCAGTGTCATCTGCAACACTAAAAAGAAAATGTTGGAATGCTAGCCAATAATGCAGAGTTAAGAAGAAAAATCTACATCTGAAACTGACAAATAAAAAGAAAAGATTAAAATAGGTAAAGGAACACAGTGTGACTCCATGCTCCCTCTTCTCATTTGGGGAGCCGGGACAAGCTGTACAAATGAGGACAACACATAAAGCAAGGGGAAGGTGTAAAAGAGGTCAGTGCTTTTGTTAAAAACAAACAGAAACAAGAGTCCAAAGAGTGCAGTGTAAAGACAACAATAAATAATGCAATTTAAAAAAAAGTCTGCAAGGAGGTTAAAATAATCAAATAAATAATCCATTTAAAATGAAGTTAAAAATCAGAGGGCAGGAAACTGTCCTTGAAACTTTGAGCCCCGGTGCAGTGCTTAAAAACCTGGCATCTCCTTAGCTTAACCCAATGTGGGTTATTGCAGCCAAGGAGGCACCAATCTGGCAGTTCCGCCCACCTTCCACAATACTCTTGGCCCATTCTAGCCCTCTCTGGCTCAAAGCAGGGCACCTCATCAGCCTCCGCGTGCTGTTCATGCACTGTAAAGGACCTCCTCCTGGCTGTCAGCCTTCTCCACCTTCCATGCACACACTTGCACCAGATCTCACCCTCACACCTTTTCTCTTTCATTCTTTTAACCTCCTTTCTTCTCTAATTGGCCTTTTTCTTTCCTTTCTCCATTTTTCCACCCTGATCAGCCTTTTTCTGTTTTTGATTCTCCTTTTTTCTCAATCTTTTTCTTCCTCATACTCACGCTTCCCCTTTTAAAATGGGGACGTGGGACACCTGTGATGATTAGCAGCTCTCGGCACCAATTAGGATCACGGATGATTCTACACATGTGCACTTAAGTGTAGAACTGCCCTCTCCCGCATCGTGCCTGGGAACGGCTCTTGCCACTCCCCCTCCCCACCAAGAAGAAAGTGTGGCGATTACTTATTTAAAAAGATGCTAATCAGCCACGGACCTCAATTTAACACACAAAGACACTGAACTGAAGATGGTTGGAAAGCATATTACGGTCAGCATCCTGGAGTCATCTTTTCTCTTTTGCAGACAACATAGGCATTTGCTGTGTATTTAAACAAGAAGCCTGCTGGAAGTCCAGTTTGACTATCATGAGACAAAACCACAAAAGTGAAGTGGATTGAAAACTATGGAAAGAAAGCCTTGTCTGAAAATAAACTAATCACTCAAAATATATCACATTAAATCTTAAAAAACATTACGTTTTTAATTTACAAATACAATCAGAGTGATATCAATCACTAGGTTGTCAATGCATATGTGCAAATATAAGTATGGAAAAATAACAGTACAGTCTGTAAATGCCCAATATCTATCCACCCTTTAAACAGGAAGCAGTTTTAGCAGCAACAGCCAACAGCAGTCACAAGCTCCCACTCTCAGGTTAGATTGGAGGGCAGTCCTTTAGGGACACACACGCTGACATAAAATCAATTCTGGACTTCCTTACTGACAACACAGAATCCTACAGACACCAAAGGAAACCACTTCATCAGGAAGAACTATGCAAATGAATGAATATGGCCACATGCTCAGGACAAATAACAGGAAACCAAGTTCTCAAAAGTAGGAGATAACAGAAAGAAATCGTGAAACTGAGTCCATGCCGGAAACGCTGTGTTTGCTAGATGACTTTACAAAGCTTTCACTGGGTTTATTAAAAGGATCTGAACCTGAACATGTTTGTAAGCATTTTTTATTTCTGACTCTACAGAGTGAACAATCTGGGAATATTTGGAAAAGAATTATCCTACAACATCAAAATCATTTGTTTCTCCTCAATACCTTAGGCCACAGCATTTACATTTTCATAGCAACATATCAAAATTTGTATCAAAGGTCATTAAAACTAGAATAATTTCCTTATAAACAATTTGGCACAAAAAACTGCAAATAGTCCAGCATCAAATAATTTTAATTAAATATGAAATGGAGAAAACCTATAGTACACATATCATATAAAAATATTTTGAAAAAAATCACAATACAGAATTCAGTAAATGATGGAATACCTAAAGCCATTCCCTTCTGCAAAAGTACAGCAGAGTTGACAACTTTATCAAATTCAATCCTTTAACAGTGGTACCATATGTACAGTATCATTTATTTTTTTCTTTTCTAGAAGGCTGAAATATTGATACAAGTTGCCTCGAAGTAACTGCTTGGTTGTATCTGCTAGACAGCAACAAGGACAGCGGGATAAATTAAATCAGACATACTTCAGACATCCTTTCTCCTTATGCCATGTCATCAAATACCAGCTGTCTTTCTTAATTAAAAGTAGATGACCTGAACTTAGAAATGTCAGTAAAGGATTTTAAAAGCAAGAAATAAAAGACACTGAATGGTCTATAGAAATATGCAAAAAAAAACAGCATCACTAGTACAATGCAAATGGCACAACAGTAACTGGATGCTATAAACGGTATGTAAATTGGTTAAATATTATTAACTACAGACAGTTCATATTTTTGTTACGTACAAGGATTGCACAATTTGAGTGTGCATGATAAAGTCATAATATTCCAGGTAATCATTTTTTCTGCACTTCCTTGAAGTAATGAGAACTCAAAGCAACATATTAGTAACACAGTGGATGTTAAGTCCACAAATTTTCGTTTAACTTTCAGCCTCACAATACAAATAACCTATACATATAATCTGCATACATATTATTAGTTATAAGATGATATTAAAAGTGAAAAAGGTCTGACATGGTTTATCGAGTTCAGTCTTTACAGCAAATTCTCAGAACTGTAATAAATGGAGTGTCGGTTTTTGATAACCACTTCACGTGTGCATTGAGCTACACCATCATGTTTTATATTAAGTAATTTTCTACTCATGCAGTATCTACATTAGCACAGATTACCAATGAGCTTTTTTGTCTGCACAGGTAATTATACAGTAAAATATGCCAACATGTAGTGGAAATACAACACACCTATGTTAAAATAACACAGAAGCAGACAGTTTGAATGACATATGGGTGAAAAAATACAGGTTTGAGTATATTGCTACATTTGAAGGATAAATGCTAAACAGTTTTGATAATTATGTATAGAATGAGAAAGAACAGCTAAGTATAATTAAATAAACAAACAAACACACACACACATACATAATAAATAAAGAAGCACTACAAAAGCAAAATGGGTTGTGACTTGTGCATGGTTTCTTAAAAAAATAATTAATTTTACTGTTAATTCAGCACAACCATCCATGGTTAAATGCATACTAACTAATTATTCATCTTCCGAAGTTAAGCATATTCACCAATTTCTCAAATTTTCCAAGCTTTTCCAGGCATCTGAACTCACCATGGTTCCAACAAGCTTTAATTACTTCCTAAATGGTGTCTGTTTATAATATGCAGGGAAGGGGTAATGCATATAATCTAAATTCATACACAGCGTGAATCAAAAAATAATAAAAGTCTACTAAAATACTTCCATGGTACTCAACAGAAGACAAGAATCTTGGTACAACTGTACATGTGTGCTGCTCACTCTGGTCTCAGCTGACTTGAATGACATACGTTTACAAGTGAAAAGAATATATAAACAGCTAACTGCTCTTTAAACATTTTTAACTTAAAGATTTCGGATTCCTAACGCTGCAATATGAATGATCTGGAAAAGACGGCAACTTGTAGGTTTATACATTTGTTTAGCAAGCTGTATCGAGTCTGCAAGCATCAGCATAGAGGTAAATAATACAGTACACGGTTCAACATTTTAATAATTTCACAGGAAGTTACCAGGCAATTGTCCTAGATTAGACCAGTATAAATATATGACATAAGTGTTTGTGTTTGCTTGGCTCCACAGTGCTGTCTACAAGACTAATAATACTTCTTCACTGTATACAGTCAAAGTAAAAAGTTTGTGAACCCTTTGGAATTATCTGGTATACTGCATGAATTGGTCATAAAGTGATCTGGGGCCTCATGTATAACGCCGTGGTTAGAACTCACACTGTAAGTTTGCAAAACTGAGCAAAACACCAGGGTTGGAGCTACCGTGAAAATGTGCGTGGCTTTATGCCAAGTTTAGGTTTTATACATCGCGATTTGAGCGTGGAAATGTTCGTACACAACATTTTTACCATTTATAAATGAGACCCTTGATCTTCATCTAAGTCACAGGCACTGATATACACAATGAGCTTAAGCCAATGACACACAAAAAATTCTGCTCTTTCATGTCTTTATTTTACAAACGCATTCAATGTTCACAGTGGTAGTGGAACAAGTAAGTGAACTTTGGAATAATAACTGGTTGACCCTCGTTTGGCAGCAATGACCTCAACTAGGCGCTTCCTGTAACTGCAGATCAGACCTTTACATTGTGTGGGGGAAATTTTAGCCCATTCTTCCCTGAAGAACTGCCTTACAGTGGGGCAAAAAAGTATTTAGTCAGCCACCAATTGTGCAAGTTCTCCCACTTAAAAAGATGAGAGAGGCCTGTAATTTTCATCATAGGTATACCTCAACTATGAGAGACAAAATGAGAAAAAAAATCCAGAAAATCACATTGTCTGATTTTAAAGAATTTATTTGCAAATTATGGTGGAAAATAAGTATTTGGTCACCTACAAACAAGCAAGGTTTCTGGCTCTCACAGACCTGTAACTTCTTCTGTAAGAGGCTCCTCTGTCCTCCACTCGTTACCTGTATTAAAGGCACCTGTTTGAACTCGTTATCAATATAAAAGACACCTGTCCACAACCTCAAACAGTCACACTCCAAACTCCACTATGGCCAAAACCAAAGAGCTGTCAAAGGACACCAGAAACAAAATTGTAGACCTGCACCAGGCTGGGAAGACTGAATTTGCAATAGGTAAGCAGCTTGGTGTGAAGAAATCAACTGTGGAAGCAATTATTAGAAAATGGAAGACATACAAGACCACTGATAATCTCCCTCGATCTGGGGCTCCACGCAAGATCTCACCCTGTGGGGTCAAAATGATCACAAGAACGGTGAGCAAAAATCCCAGAACCAAACGGGGGTACCTAGTGAATGACCTGCAGAGAACTGGGACCAAAGTAACAATGGCTACCATCAGTAACACACTACGCCGCCAGGGACTCAAATCCTGCAGTGCCAGACGTGTCCCCCTACTTAAGCCAGTACATGTGCAGGCCTGTTTGAAGTTTGCTAGAGAGCATTTGGATGATCCAGAAGAGGATTGGGAGAATGCCATATGGTCAGATGAAACCAAAATAGAACTTTTTGGTAAAAACTCTACTCGTCGTGTTTGGAGGAGAAAGAATGCCGAGTTGCATCCAAAGAACACCATACCTACTGTAAAGCATGGGGGTGGAAACATCATGCTTTGGGGCTGTTTATATGCAAAGGGACCAGGACGACTGATCCGTGTAAAGGAAAGAATGAATGGGGCCATGTATCGTCAGATTTTGAGTGAAAACCTCCTTCTATCAGCAAGGGCATTGAAGATGAAACGTGGCTGGGTCTTTCAGCATGACAATGATCCCAAACACACCGCCCGGGTAACGAAGGAGTGGCTTCGTAAGAAGCATTTCAAGGTCCTGGAGTGTCTCCAGATCTCAACCCCATAGAAAATCTTTGGAGGGAGTTGACAGTCCGTGTTGCCCAGCGACAGCCCTAAAACATCACTGCTCTAGAGGAGATCTGCATGGAGGAATGGGCCAAAATACCAGCAACAGTGTGTGAAAACCTTGTGAAGACTTACAGAAAACATTTGACCTCTGTCATTGCCAACAAAGAGTATATAACAAAGTATTGAGATGAACTTTTGTTATTGACCAAATACTTTTTTTCCACCATAATTTGCAAATAAATTCTTAAAAAAATCAGACAATGTGATTTTCTGGATTTTTTTTTCTCATTTTGTCTCTCATAGTTGAGGTATACCTATGATGAAAATTACAGGCCTCTCTCATCTTTTTAAGTGGGAGAACTTGCACAATTGGTGGTTGACTAAATACTTTTTTGCCCCACTGTAGCTCTTCCATATTCTTTGGTTGTCTTCTGTGTATGGCTCTCTTCAAGTCATTCCACAGCATCACAATAGGATTGAGATCTGGGCTTTGACTGGGCCATTCCAAAAGGTGGAGTTTGTTCTTCTAAAGCCATTGTGCTGTGGATTTGCTGCAATGTTTGGGGTCATTGTCCTGTTGCATCACCCACCCTCTTCTGAGCTTAAGTTGACAGACAGACACCCTCACATTATCCTGGAGAATTTGTTGATAAACTTGTGAGTTCATTTTCCCCTCAATGACGGCAAGCTGTCCAGGCCCTGATGCAGCAAAGCAAGCCCAAATCGTGATGTTACCTCCATCATACTTTACTGTAGGGATGATGTTTTGATGTTGATATGCAGTGCCCTTTTTACACCAAATGAAGTTCTGCTTGTTCCTCCCAAATAGTTCAATTTTGGTTTCATCACTCCACAAAATATTTTCCCAGTACCGTTGTGGAGTGTCCAAGTGCTCTTTCGCAAAATTCAGGCGTTCAACAATGTTCTTTTTTGATAGCAGTGGCTTCCTTATTGGTGTACTGCCATGGACTCCTTTCTTGTTCAATGTTTTGCATATAGTTGACTCATGAAGAGAGATGTTAGCAAGTTCTGATGACTTCTTCAAGTCCTTTGCCGTCACTCTAGGGTTCTTCTTTACCTCATTGCTGACTGTGCGTTGTGCTCTTGGGGTCATCTTGGCAGGGTGCCCACTTCCAGGCAGAGTAGCCACAATACCAAATTGTCTCCATTTATAGACAGCTTGCCTAACAGTAGACTGATGAATATCTATATCTTATCTCAAATATCTATCTTTGAGATGACTTTGTAACCCTTTCCAGTCTTATGTAGATTAACAATTCTCAAATGTAGCTCTTCAGACAGCTCTTTTTTGCGAGGCATGATTCCCATCTGCATATGCTTCTTGTCAAAAGCTCAAACTTTATAGTGTTTTTTATCAATCAAAGTAATTCTAGGCCACACCTCTGAACTCGTTTCATTAAATGGATTCCAGGTGTGCTAAATTCTGACTGCAATGAGCTTTTTAAAAAGTCATTAACTTAGTGTTCACTTACTTTTTCCAACCTTCAGTTTCACAATTTGAATGATTTATTCAATATGGTCAAAACTTCTCTGAAAATCTGTGTATCTTTAGTTATAGGAGACTGTGTTTGTTCATTATTGTGGCTGACATGAACATACGACCATGTTTTATATGGGAATTAGACATAAATATAGATAATTCCTAGGGGTTCACATACTTTTTACTTTGATTGTATGCTGATTGCAATGATTAATTACTATACCTGGGGACAGAATAACACCTCAGTCAGAGGCTTCCCACTGTATGTATTTTTTTTTCATATTATATAACACACACAAAAATGTTAAGAAATAAATTAAATTGTTCATTTGTTGCTATGTACAGGTATTGTATATTGCACTTACTGTCCACAATACTTTGTGTGAAATTGGGTGTAATGCGAACACCATATTATATACAGTACTGAGCAAAGCTATATGGGACGCTGTACTGTACCTATTTTGACTAAATACAGACAAATAATTCTATAGAAATGCGTGATAAGCAAAATTGGCCACTGCTGCCAGTGAGTCAAAGCATGTGCTGTTATACAGTAAACTTTTATTTGTAAGTAGGGAATGCTTACATTAAAATAAAGATAAAATGTACAGTACAGTACTGGAAGCGCAATCACTTTGTATACAAGAGATATACGATACAAGTGTTATGTCAGGGAATTTGTTGCATTTGCAATGTCTGGTTGCATCTGCTATTTCATATTCTCTGATTGGAATCTCTTAACTCTATTATAAGCATATAGGAACACGGACGTATATGTGGTTGGAAGTTGCCCAAATGGACATTATGCAGCACATAGTTGTATTTACTTACTCAGTACATTTTGCTTATGGTGTCTTTTTATAATACACAGTAATGTATTGCAAAAAGGATGCTTGCTTAACATAAAGGCGGGCGTGGTTACTTGAATCATAATAACAGTATAAAAAATTGTTTAGTACTTTTCCCATGCTCAAAGTGCTTCACAAATAACCAAAGTGTCTTTGAGATTATGGAGTTGTAAAGATGTGTTGCTGTTACTACTCGCAAGTGTACATAAATAAAATAATTTTTCAGTACATAGGCTAGCTTAATACAATAGACTAGTCTATTAAATTAATTTGCCGATTTTTTTTTTTTTTTTTTCAGATATTATGCCAGGGCTGTCTTCTCATGGATCGGAAAGAAAAGTTATTTATCAGTGGCTGCCAAAACTGAGCAGCAATAACATCCTATATAAACACAGGGAAGCTTTATAAAGTTTTTTTAGTTATTTTCTCCAGTCATTAAATTGTAATAAATCACAAAATAAGTGATCAGGCTGATTAAGTAACATGTAATAAAAAAAATAAAAATAAAAAAATAAGTCCAGTGCAGTTTATGGAGTTGATCTGTACTGAAAGAGTTTGTGGAATAGGAACATACTCTGTCCACTTACAGAAGAGCTGCTACTGTGAAGTTGTGTTTTTGAAAAGAAAATGTATATTGAGGAGACAATTTATCTGCTCTTTCCGAAGAAATACCAACACTAACTTTCATTCCTACGCTAGTCACAAGAATGATTTTCTCAAGTTAAACAGCTTCACAACACTAAAAGGACTATTGTAGAACAGTTAAATAAAAGTATGTGAGTAAGTACTTATGGTTTATTTGGCTTGTCAGTTGCAATACAGCGTGCTTCCTCCTCAGATGTTCACGCATTAAGGAACACCACACAATGATTAAATGACCACTTTCTTAGATTTTCAAGTGAAATACTCCCACACAGAGGAGAAATTTGCCAGAAATTTAGGAGAACCTGCTTCCATTGAATGTGATATTGCTGCCACAATTATTAGCCTACTCATAAACCATACAGAGCTTCATAGTATGCCTGCACACACTATGGGGGAGGGTCAGAGACAACCAGTTGATTAAGAAAATACAATTCAACTAAAATTTTTAGTTGATTAGTCAATTGCATTAATTAATGGTAATCTGGTAGCAGCAATCAGTATATACCATTGTCTAATACCTGCCTCATCTAAAGGATGTTGGACTTTATAGGCTTTACTGTATTTCTTTTATATACATAAATACATACACATATATACATATATATATATATATATATATATATATATATATATATATATATATATATATATATATATATATACACACACACACACACACATATATATACACATGAAATTTCAAAGTATAAATAAGCCCTTTTATAATAAATTCCAAGGTGTTTTGTAATAGTGTTCACCTGGGCTGGAACAGAAAAAAATTATGATTAAACTGATTAAGTAACCATTTTCTGAAAATTCTCTAGCGCAGTACAAAAAGCAGTACCATTTTGAGCAAGATACATTTCCAACACCAGCTAAAATACTTCAGTTTTCTTTACAGATAATCTCAGCAGTCTTACCTTTGTCTCTCGACCCATCATATATTCATAAATCACTTTTCTCAGGTACTCAAACTCTGTTGGTTCAGATAAACTATCACCATGGTGATTCCCATCTATAAAGAAAGACAGGGGGAAAACCCAGGTAAGATTTCATAAAATAAAATGAAAAATGGACTCAAGACAATAAAAGAAAGTACTTGTAGTTTCAATCTTGAACAAATGGGTCTATAAACACTGAAATTATAAGACAGCTGACATTAGGGAAACTCCAAAAGTTCTAAGCATTTAAAATCTGGCTAAAAGGGCATTACATTATAGATAAATCTATAAGCAAAACCATCAGTGGAATGTTACTAACACAAGCAATTCTAGCCTTATTGATGGTCATACGTCTTTCTAAGATGTATCATAAATTTTCAGTAGGACTTGGAACAAGAGACTGACTTCCGCAGCATATGAATCTGTTGATATTATGTTGAGTACAGTCGCAAACAAGCTTAGAGGACAAGTGTAACATTCAAGAAGGTACCACATCCATTAGTTCAGAAATTAAAGATGTAAAATGGAAGGAAAATAGACAAACAGAACTTTATTTGTCCCTAGGAGGAAATTTGACTTTTAACAGAAGCTCTTTCTTGACACACTTCTGCTGAATAATTTGTTGGCTGTAAGTACTCAGCATACAGTAAGTTTGTCAGACAGAGGACGTCAGGCATTGCTCATAATGGCACTCAGTGTTGTTTTAATTCTGCCCTTCACTACGACCTTAAGGGGATTCAGAGTGCATCCTATAACTGAGCTTGCCCTTTTAATTAGCTTGTTGATTTGGTGGGCCTTTCTTGAAGTGATGTTATCAGTCCAGCACACAATAGCATACAAATCCACATTGGCCATCACAGAGATATAGAAGATGGAACATTTAAATATAATAAAAATTTTCAGAATAATTAAATAGGAAAATGACCTCTCAGAATAATTAAATAGTCACAACATAAACCTCATCTTTCAAGAGACAGAACTTATATCATGAATGGAAAATGCAGTTGTCATTAGAAGCAAAGAAGAATAATTTGCGTATACTGGGCCTGTCAGCTTCATTTCATGTGATAGGTTACATTAATTATTTTGCCATATCATTTCATGTTGACTAAATCAATTTCATTGTAATTTTTAGAATGAAGCATAAAAAAATAACTACTTCAGTACATTTATGTTTATTCAGTAACAATTATGTTAAACAGAATGCCCTGTGAGGATTGGGCAGTCTTTTGTGATTTTAGAACCCCTGCAGATATTTTTTCTAGCATCTTACTAGAGTTTATTTCTTCTGTCATTCTTGGCCATATGTCCAGAATTTGTCATAATCACAAGAGACTTAAAAACAAATCCATTGTAAAATACATAATCCTAGAAATTTAATGTCAATGGTAAATTCACCTAACTGTTTGCTTAATTTAAATAGAACGTAAGCTTCATATCCTGTAGGTACAAAGATAATGAAAGATTCTGTTTGATCCCGATATACTAAAATGTTAATAGAATATTAATAGACTATATTATGCTCTGATATATTTCTGGTGATACAAGACAATGATCCCATATTATTAGATGGAAACCCAGATAGAAATATGAACTGTTAGGTAAATTAGATTGCCAGAAAATGGAAAAGATTTGAGGCATATAGCAGTCATAGACAGTATTTCCCTCTTTTTCCCTTTCAAAATGAAACCATTTGGAATGTGTAATTTTTATATATGTATCATACTAAAGATCAAGCCTTTCCAGGAGCTGTATTTGGAACAATTCTGGATACCCTTGAGAAACATAACCGTGTCCATTAAGGGCTCTACTTTATCTATTACTTTTAAATACCTTTATTTTTAAGTGCATACCAATTCATTCTTATTTGCTTTTTTCGAAATATTACAGTCATGGCCGAAATCATCGGCACACCTGGAATTTTCCCAGAAAATGCACCATTTCTCCCAGAAAATTGTTGCAATTACAAATGTTTTGGTATACACATGTTTATTTCCAATCAAGCACTTCTTATAACCATCAACAAGCTTGTTACATCTCTCAACTGGAATTTCCGACCACTCTTCTTTTGCAAACTGCTCAAGGTCTCTCCAAACAGCAATTTTGAGATCTCTCCATAAGTGTTCAATCGGATTTAGATCCAGACTTATTGCTGGCCACTTCAGAACTCTCCAGCGCTTTGTCTTCAACCATTTCTGAGTGCTTTTAGAGGTATGTTTGGGGTCATTGTCCTGCTGGAACACCCATGACCTCTGACGCAGACCCAGCTTTCTGACACTGGGCCCTACATTGCGTCCCAATATCTTTTGGTAGTCTTCAAATTTCATGATGCCTTGCACACAGTCAAGGCATCCAGTGCCAGAGGCAGCAAAACATCCCCAAAACATCTTAGAACCTAAACCATGTTTGACTGTAGGTACTGTGTTCTTTTCTTCGTAGGCCTCATTCCGTTTTTTGTAAACAGTAGAATGATGAGCTTTACCAAAAAGCTCTATCTTGGTCTCATCTGTCCACAAGACGTTCGCCCAGAAGGATTTTGGCTTCCTCAAGTACATTTTGGCAAACTCCAGTCTGGCTTTTTTATGTTTCTGTGTCAGAAGTGGGGTCCTCCTGGCTCTCCTGCCATAGCGTTTTATTTCGTTCAGATGTCGACGGATAGTTCGAGCTGACACTGTTGCACCCTGAGTCTGCAGAACAGCTTGAATATGTTTTGAAGTTGATTGGGGTTGTTTATCCACCATTTGGACTATTCTTCTTTGCAGTCTTTTATCAATTTTTCTCTTCCATCCACGTCCAGGGAGATTAGCTACAGTGCCATGTGTTGTGAACTTCTTGATTATGTTGCGCACAGTGGACAAAGGAACACGAAGATCTCTGGAGATGGACTTGTAGCATTGAGATTGTTGATATTTTTCCACAATTTTTGTTCTCAAGTCTTCAGACAATTCTCTGCTCTTCTTTCTGTTCTCCATGCTTAGTGTGGCACACTCAGACACACAACAGAAAGGTTGAGTCAACTTTTCTCCATTTTAACTGGCTTCAGGTGTAATTGCTATATTGCCAGCACCTGTTTCTTGCCACAGGTGAGTTCAAACGAGCATGATATGCTTGAAATAAAACGATTTACCCAAATTTTGAAAGAGTGCCAATAATTTTGTCCGGCCCATTTTTGGAGTTCTGTGTGACATGATGTCAGATTTGGCTTTTTTTCTCTGTTTTTTGTGTTGTTCCAATGCACATAAAGAAAATAAACATGTATACACATCCTTCTGCTGATACCAGCATAGGAAAGACATCCCCACCCATAATTACAACAGTGCAAGTGAGCAAAGAGCTGAGGAGACTTCGTGCCAGCAAAGCAGCGGGTCCAGATGGAGTATCGTCACGACTGCTGAAGGTCTGTGCATCGGAGCTGGGGGGCCCTCTACAGCGCATCTTCAACCTGAGCCTGGAACAGGGGAAAGTCCCGAGGCTTTGGAAAACATCTTGTATCACCCCAATTCCAAAGGTATCACGTCCTAGTGAGCTGAATGACTTTCGGCCTGTTGCTCTGACATCACATGTGATGAAGACCATGGAGAGGCTGCTGCTATCAGTATGCTGCTGCTGAAGAATGTGAATTTCCCATTGGGATTAATAAAGTATCTATCTATCTATCTATCTATCTATCTATCTATCTATCTATCTATCTATCTATCTATCTATCTATCTATCTACAGTAATCCCTCGCTATATCGCGAAAGGCTTCACTCCATCGCGGATTTTATATGTAAGCATATTTAAATATATATCGCAGATTTTTTGCTGGTTCGCGGATTTCTGCGGACAATGGATCTTTTAATTTCTTGTACATGCTTCCTCAGTTGGTTTGCCCAGTTGATTTCATACAAGGGACGCTACTGGCAGATGGCTGAGAAGCTACCCAACTTACTTTTCTCCCTCTCTTGCGCGGAGTTTCTCTGATCCTGACGTAGGGGGATTGAGCAGGGGGGCTGTTCGCAAACCTAGACGATACGGACGCTCGTCTAAAAATGCTGAAAGATTATCTTCACGTTGCTACCTTCTCTGCAAGCTGCTTCCTGAAGCGACATGCTGCACGTTGCTTCGCATACTTAAAAGCTCAAAGGGCACGTATTGATTTTTCACTGTTTGTTTTTATCTGTCTCTCTCTCTCTCTCTGCTCCTGACAGAGGGGGTGTGAGCTGCCGCCTTCAACAGCTTTGTGCCGCGGTGCATCGCATACTTAAAAGCCTAACAGCCCTATTGATTTGTTTGCTTTTGTCTCTCTCTCTGACATGCTCTGCTCCTGACTCGCACTCCTTTGAAGAGGAAGATATGTTTGCATTCTTTTAATTGTGAGACGGAACTGTCATCTCTGTCTTGTCATGGAGCACAGTTTAAACTTTTGAAAAAGAGACAAATGTTTGTTTGCAGTGTTTGAATAACGTTCCTGTCTCTCTACAACCTCCTGTGTTTCTAAGAAAATCTGTGACCCAAGCATGACAATATAAAAATAACCATATAAACATATGGTTTCTACTTCGCGGATTTTCTTATTTCGCGGGTGGCTCTGGAACGCAACCCCCGCGATGGAGGAGGGATTACTGTATACAAAAACATTTGAAATTGCAATAATTTTCTGGGAGAAATGGTGCATTTTCTGGGAAAATTCCAGGGGTGCCGATAATTTCGGCCATGACTGTACATGTATTCATATTTATTTCTACTTTGTTGTTTTACTTGCAATTTTCTTGACATCTTGTAAAGCACTTTCAAGTTAACACCTTGCATGAAAATGTGCTATAGAAGTAAATGTTGCTGTTGAGTAAATTATCCTGTGCAGTTTGGCCTTACTGGCAACATACGTTACTGAGAGTCTAATTCCAAAATCACCTTAGGCTTTATTCCAACAAAATCTTCAGCTAGCTACACTGTCTTCACTGCTATGTAAGCTCCCATTCCAGCCATTAACCAAGTTACTGTTTTAATGATATAGGTAACTTGACCAAACAGACTGCTGGCTAGAATGGGGTAAACGTACAATATATACATAAAATTAACCATGCAAATATTCTAGTTCAAGTTTCTTGTTATAAATGCACATTACAATGAGATTGTAAATGCATGTTAATTAAAGACTACTGATGGTAGTTTAACATCAACAGCAGACAATGAATACAACACTGCATATTTTCCCCCAACAAAAACAAGAGTATCTGGAGGTTGTACTAATAAGGTAATCACAGTTGTCTTAATTCAGCACTTTGTAGCCCAGTAATATAATAACAAAGAATATGGTTAATTAATAAAACGACTTCATAAAGTCAGCATTTCCTTGGAGTTTTAAAATTCTTTTTACTGGGAATCTCATCAGTTTCACTCATTATCCTTACAGACAACATATCAGAACCTGGAAGAACTATACCAAGTTAGGCAGATTTTTTTCCTGATAAATGACCTTGCCAATATCACTGTGAGTCTGTTCATGCAACCTGAAACTTTATATTAGATATGATTTCCTGATTTCTGCTGTGACCAAGTGACCCATCAAAGACAGTTACATAGACAAACAAGATAGTCTTTAAAATATATTCACCCCCTTCAAAGTTTTCACATTTCATTGTTATACAAAGCTTAATCATCATGGATTTGATTTAGAATTTCTGACACTGATCTGCTGCAGAATATTATCCTCACAGCATTATGCTACCACCATAATGCTTCATAGTGAGGATGGTACGTTTTTGCTAATGTACAGTATTCAAAAATGGTGTTTAGTCTGAAAGTCAAAAAGCTCAGTTTTAGTCTCATCAGACTATAGAACATTCCTTCATCTGATCTCAGAGTGCCTTTGTTGAGATGTCATGTGCACATTTTTTAACAGTGGTTTTTCCTTGCCAATCTCCCATAACAATGCCATTGATGATTGTGCACTCTCTCCAACCTCAGCCACTGTATCCAAGGAGCGTGATGTAGCAATACTACATGCTAAACTATCATTTCGTCTGACAGGGGACAAATATATGGTCCACTGAGAAACAGGTAGTACATAAAATATTTTGTGTTCAGTTGGGCTGTGCTGATGTCATTACTGATTGACTGATCAAATCAGATTTTTTTAAATTTCATGTGCCTCACAAGAACACTGTCAGGAACCCATAGTCACAGCAGGAGCCATGTCACATTCTAGTCTATGCTAGTTCAGCACGAGTGTCCTGTAGCTGAAGAACGGCAGACTGATCACTGCACTATGCACAAAGTTTGAATGGGAAGAGCGTGGGTATATTTGTAGCAGCATACCGCATCAGTACAAGCATACTCAAGAGTGCTTATGGTTTCTTGATCTTCACATCTCTCTTTTAGGTATCTCACTTTCCTTAAAATGCTCACTCTGACTGCATATAATGGAATTCTTTTGCTTCTTAGGCAGGTCTGCCACTTTTGCGGAGTCCCCTGAAGCTGCTAATTTATATGATGGGACGTGGGTGACTGATCCCCAGGCTAATGCAACTTGTTAAGGATGTTACAATATATTTCATTCACCATCCGTTTTCCTAACCCGCTCATCCTAGGTAGGGTTGCAGGGCAGCCACAGGCTATCCTTGTGGTGTTATATTTTACATAACCTATGTAGTGAGATTCAGACACCGAACAAAGGGGCAATGAAGATGTGCTAGTTTGGTCTTTCAGGCAGTGCTTGAAGTGGGCAGGTACCAGCGGCACTCGAAGCTTCAAGGGGACCACCAACCTTTGATCGAATGTTAGTGTATTGCATCACTTGTCAATTCAAGAAGACCCCCACACACTTCAATATCATATACTAATATACATTCTCCGACCTCAAAGAGTTATCCTCCCACCCTGTTATGTAATGGTAGTAACAAATTGGGAGGAGAAACAAGACATTGACTAAACAGAACACTGCCAGTAATTTGCTTCCACTTCAAGCACTGCTTGCAGGCAAATAGGAATGTAATTATGTGTATAAAAGATAATAAATCTGAAATAAACTCAAACTTTATATCAAAACAGTGCATTGTATTTAAAAAAAAAAAAATGGTGCGATTGTCCTACAGCATGCACAACGTACACTGCAAGCACGCAATACCAAACAACAGCATGTAATTTGCACGTATAATAAGAAAAGGACAGATATGTACTATAGCCAAACCATGATGAAGCACAGTGAAGTATGATTTTTTTTTTCTATAGTGAATGCTGATTCAGAAGATGGTAGAAAGAGATCAACTGAGTATGTCATATTTAAGTGAGTAAAAGTAATTACTAACTTATTTTCTGTTGGTAGACATTTATTCAAATCCATTTTAAGATAAGGCAGATCTAAATTTTGAGTTTCATGCCAGTATGACATCATGTATTTCAGCAATTTAAAAATGAACTTGGAATAAATCACCTTTGAGTCACTGTAACAATATTAACACATACCTCCACATGTAACGAGTTACAGCAAGTGTTTGGACACTTTCTGCAGTACATGGGTAAAGCAAATAATTGCTCGTAATACACAAACATTTCTCCATCCCCCCACCCCCATCAAAAAGAGAGGGTATTGTACATCATTAACATTTTGATGTGAAAATATGAGCTTTTAGGACACTGTACAGACCTGCAGATACTAAAAAGTTTTCAAAAGAATTTCTGTCCTTACAAAAAGGTTAATTAGGTTTACTGGCTGTCACATACAAAAGTATTTAAACTTCCCAAAATACCCCTTCAGTATTTCACTGCCAAAAGGAGTGTGGACAATTGTCCATTGACCTTTCAATGAAGTAAGATGTGGGAAGTATACTGTCTCCTTCAGTACTTGTGCACCAAAAGCAGAGTTGCCGATGTAGACTTCAGCCAAAAGCATGGAAGATGACAAAAGAATCATGGGATAGCTGTGAATTCAAATTCTTCAGGCCCCGTCTAAATTAAATGAGTATTTCTAAGGGACATAAACAGACTACGTGTGCATTTAAGAATGCCAGTGATTGAATGAGACACTGTAGTCAGATTTAGATTATTAAGACAGTGACTAATAAGAATGAAAAGTTGCAGCTGACTCCTAAAGGCTTTATACTGTAACTAGTAATTCAGCTGTATATATCCTACCTTTGTATGGAGTTCCAAAATGTGTAACCACAGAGTTTCTGTGAAGAATTTTCAGCTTATCTTCTAAAGTATGAATCTAGGTGAAATAAAGCAAAAAAAGCATTAGAACGATGAAAACATTTGTTGTATTAGCAGTCTACTTGGATAGGGCACCTACATCATATCACTATGAATAAGAAAACTAGTTATATTCTCTAAAAATAAACAGATTAAAAAATAAATACATAACAAGACATAAATAAAAATACAGAGATAAAAAATGGCCAGAATCTCATCTTGTCAACAGACTTTGGACAAAGGAGAAGACAACTTCTTCACCTTGAGTTTCCATGCTATGGCACCTCCATAATAATGTTAAAAAAAGTATGCTAGGTTAACTGGTGAATCAAACCCTGTGTGACTGAGTGTGTGTGTGTGTGTGTGTGAGTGAAAAAGTGTTCCTGGATTTAGTGATGTCTCATCTAAAGTATTCTTGGATTTGGTGCAGTTTCAAACCCAAAGCTGGTTCCTACTTTGCACCCAACAATGCCATCCAGACATGACCTCTTAAAACCTGGATTAAGTAATTTCATAAAATGGATGAGTTGACGGTTTCTCTCATATAAATAAGCATTTTTTCTATTGCTCCAAAACTGATATAAAAAATGTCTTACTTTCTCATGGAAAGCTTGCTCCTTCAATTTGGCTTCACTGAGAAGAGTAGTCTTCTGTGCCAGTTGTGCCTAACAAAACATAAAAGAGGCATAGTAGATCAAGTCACAAATGTTGTACACAACAAAAATGTTATTAAAAAAAACGTTTTTACATTTGCAATTTAGTTTTTCATAAACATCTAAGCTTAAAAGCCCTATGAAGAAACCTCTTATGATGTAATGACAAATCACACTCCAACTCCTGTGAAAACAAATACACACTTAGCGTATATCTACTGTATGTAGCTTATATATTGTAAGCATTCACTCGCATTTTGAAAATCATCAAAAAATTCTAACATCATACAAAGTAACCAAGTACATCGTTGTTTAAAAAAAAAAACAAAAAAAAAACATTAAAAACGTTGTTTCTCCTGATCTTGAAAACTATCCTTTCACCCTGCATCGCTAAGTACAGCTATCCTTCAGATAAGAAGTTTACTTGAAGTTCCAGGCAGCCAAGACAGCTACACTGGAGTTACTCAGATCAGCTAGAAGCATGCACTTAATGAGCCATGGTTCAACAAATGCACATCTCTCTATATAACATGATGTTAGGTACAGCAACACTTCAAATAACAATTAGGTAAACTAATTCTGAAAGAGTTGAATCACGAAATTGTGTATGCCCTAACCTTAGCAACAGAAAAGATGACTGCATTTTAAAATGTTTTAACTACATATCACTCACATTACACTTAAGCGCTTTTTACTCTCATGTATACTAATAAGTGCAGACATAAGTGTACATAATATACACTGCGTATAAATAAGTATTATAGCTTATAGAGGAATTTAAGCCACTTATAGAGGTCCATGTGGTAACGAATAACTACTGTAGGTAAATGAAACTTACATTTAACAATTCATACTAAACTTATATTTAAATTTTTATTTTACAAGAGTAATAATCCACAACAACAAATTTTGAGAAATGAGAATATGTGATGCAAAGCAAGTCCTGTATGGATGCCAATGTTTCTAATGATTACTTTGGCAAAGGCTGCTTTCAAGAGGCCTATCTATATATGCTTGCCAATCCAACAATTCTTTAGAAGGGTTATTTAATGTAAATGGAAGTAGCTAGCCTGCATTACTTAGTAGAACACGGGAAGATCTTGCCCAGATGTCCTTCAAGGAGATAGTGTGTACCTCCAAAGTGCCACAGGTATAGACTTCAGACCAAAAGGTAAAGACAGGTGGGTCAAACTGGAGGTTCATACTGTTCAAGGAGATCCACAACAGAATTGGAGGTTTCCAACCATAATGAGAGCATCATGAAGATGGATGGTAACTCTGATGATTATGGAGTACTTGGCAGGGATGTGGAACTCTAACAGATCACTATAAAACCATTGCTTTAAAGGGGGCACCCAAGTAGGAGACCATTTTGGACGGATGGATAGGTCTCTGGCCAGAGCAAGTATGGATCTTGTAATTTTTTTCCCAATGGAACAAATGACACAGGTCAGGGTAGTATGTCAGTTCTGTGATACAAGCGATATTGGGGGTCCTTCTGTTAAAAGTGGTAGGATATAACTGAATTGGGGTACCGATGTATTGGGGAAATGTACAGTAGGATAGAGAAGGATTGTTAAAACTAGAGGATGGTAAGGCAGAGAGCTTAGGATAGGCCTAATTTATAATCATACAAAGGGGCAGACAGTATGGTTACTACAGACATACAAGATAACCGATTTAATAAGTAAAACTGTATTTAATTTAATTTAATTTTAGTAGGGAAAATTTGACCAGATGTCTCAAAGTCTAAAAGCTGTAAACTGGCACAAACTAAATATGGACACAATAAACTGTGGAGAAATGTATTATGTTAAAATTGATGCACTCCAGAAGTTAACCATAGTAAACCGTAAATGAACACATGATAACAGAATTCAATAATGAACAGTAACAGAATCTCAAAAAAACCACAATATATGTCTTGGCTGCTGCACTGCAAACTGTTGAGAGAAACCATCTTTCTTATTGGATATGGTACAAGCAAAACAGATTACTTTTAAAACTTGGCTTGTGTGGAAAGGAATCTTTTACAGTGCCTGCATGATCTCTGAATTGTAAAAGTGAAGTAAGTAAACTGACAACTTCTAAATTAGGTTCATGTTAGTGTGACTGTGGGTGGATACATGAGTGGGCTCTGTAATGAAATGTCACCCCATCCAGTGGGGATTTCCACCTTGTGCCCAAAGCTACCAGAATTGGTATGTAATTATGAACAGAAATTATCAGGTTTCTGAGAAATGTTTAGCATTCCTACCAAAAATTCAAACCATTGTTTAGGTCAGAGTTGTAATCGCATAAAGAAAAAAAAAACGTAAGTATAAACAAAATGAACTACAAAGTAGTTATCATTAATTACATGCATCAATAATCAAGTGGACTTGTAACCAAGACTGTAGGAACAGAGCTTAACAAAAACAGATTAATCTTCAAAGCATCTAAGCAAACCTTCTACCATTTCCCTCACTTTTAACCCTGTCATAGCTTCCTCTTAAAGAGGGTTTGAAGGCAAGAGCATTTACTGGATATAACCAATATCAATAAAACATTTTAGTTATGTACAGTATGATATAGGAAGTGGTCATCTTACCTGAATCTCTTTCACATTAACCTGAAAAAGGAGGAGAAAAATACAGTAAAACATACAATTAAAAACAAGATTTTTTCATTTTGTCAATCTACTTATGTGTAAGGTACAGCTCTGTAGCAACACTGTTTCCCTATTACACTATCAAAGCTTGAGATATTTTTGACTAACAGTAGATATGACTGTTATTCAGGATGGGACATTAATAGTTTAAAGCATCACTTATTAGGTTAAGCAGTACAGTTTCAGACACCCAAATACAATAAAATGTTGGTATAATGCATGCAATTTTTACTCAAATTTAGTTTGATAAAAACTGGGGAGCGCATCATACATGAGACATAATTTTAATTAGTTATTTTTAAAAAGCCTGCATAGTAGGAATGTACGTACTTGAATTCATTATGTGTATAAACTTCTTGGTTTCGTTTGTGGTACCACTTCGCTGTTGGGTGGAGCTTTTTTACCATTCTCCTCTATCACTTCAGACATTGGCGGTCAACTTTTGCTAACCATTTAATCTGCATTATACTGCATTATAGTCAGCAAATTCAACTTGATCAACGGACTTGATACTAGTAGGTAGGTGGTGGTCATGTTAAGGAAGGTAATAATTTTAACTCTGGTTCTGTGACCACTCTCGCTGTGTGTTTGCTGTCTCTGGCAGCAACAGCAGTGCAAGGGTGGCAGCAGAGGATGGGTGGAGGTGGTCGAAGTGCAACGCAATCTGGTTTGTACCTCTTGTATGTGGTGGTCCTCATTGGGGAACGTTGCCATTCAGATTGGGGAATTTTGCATCAACTACACAAACACGTTGTGCACCAACATCAGATGTGGACCAATCACTACACAAACACGTTGTGCACCAACATCAGATGTGGACCAATCAGCTGATGCCGGTACCGCACTTTTGTTTTAGATCTTGATCTCCAGATTATTTGCACCAAAACTGGAGCCTGATAAGGCAGAGTCTAATTTAAAGTAATATATGCAAAATGTTGTCCACCGAGTATTTTAATTTTGGCATTCGCTTTGCTTTCTCACCAGATGTTTATGTCATTCTTGTTATTTGCTCGTCGTTACTCATGCATATGTAGGGATTAGACATCAAGTCAATGAGTAACATTCTTCCAAGCAAAGAGAGGACAATGTTTTGTAGGAGGATAAACAGGTGTCATCAGATGAAGATAATGATGTAGATATTTATTACGATGGTATCAATGACAATAGCATTGACTTCAACAGCAATAGTTGTGCTTCTCCCAAGTAATAGTGATGATGACTGTTCTTCTTGTTAGGTATACCTATATTTAGACTGAACTATTTTTGATTGGGTAATAATTGTTATTACCTATAGGTAGATTTTGGTAAAAAAAAAAAAAAAAAGTACATAATTTTAAATAAAATCTTACGATTTAAAAAATTATTACCCAACAGGTACTTCGTTACTTTTTATTACAAGTATTGTTAAAAACCTAATGCACCTATTTACCTAATTGAAATAAAAATGGATTAAATAAACTTTTTATTGTTTTAAAAAATAGCGCAATTTTAATAAAATCTTGAAACATTAAGGGTACACATTATATATGAATTTCTCTTTTAATTTGTCTGTAGCTTTCTTTCTAGGCATTCTAACTCTAACTATATCTCTGACAGCTTTTCAAAAATCTATTTCTGAAATCCCATTTGAGTAGAACCTTACTTTAAGAAAATGATATGAAAATGTTTGCGTGGAAAACTAAAACAGCGTTTTCAAATTTATCTGTGCTAGTTTGGACAAAGCCTTAGTCTTTATCTAATTTCTCATTCTTACATGTCTAGTGTATTTGACTTTTTCCAGTTTTGTTTTGTTATTGGTGTTTATTTTTGTTTGCTTGTTCACTATAATGTCATAAATATCACTGCAAATATATCGCAACAGTCGGTTGCCCAGTTTCTACTAATTATGTTAATCTCTTTATCCCTGGAAAGCTCTTTGCACACAAGTACGACTGCAGTGATAAACATTACAGCAGATTCTAGAACCTTCTCTTGTCATGATAACAGTTCTTGGAGGGGACAGAGACAGCTTCATAATTTCCATTTACCATTATAATTAAGAGGTATGGCTCCCTGAGTGCATACACATGTTCTTCTTGCAGATAATGCCTTGAACCGAAATATTTGGTGGGCATACTAACAGTAAAAACAACACATGACGTAAGATAAATAATAAGAGATTAAAGTCTTGACATTTGATACCATTCCTACTGATCTCTCTATTTTTGAATGAGTTTCCTACATCTTATGGAATCAATCAGGATGGTAATGTAACATGGCCAATCTCACCCATTCAAGAATACTGATCCACTATATAATGCAAATAAGTACAAATCACATTTGAATCACATGTAAGCACTTTATTTCTAATATATCAATGTATTTCTATTGATCCGCTAAAGTGTAAATTATGGAAAATGGGGCACCAACATACAAATTAATAAATTTATACAGGGAAATTGGGCAACAATAAAATTCATGACCTCTTTATCCAAGACCATGGCAAATAGCAGTTAATGCAGTTTAAACAAAAGCCTACAACACTAGTTCTGCCACCTAGTGATGAAAATCAAGGTTACTGAAGTCCACTCATTTATCCATATTACTAACCGAGAATGGTAAACCGGATGGCATGGACGCACGTACACGGCGATGGGACCATGAGACGTACTGCGCAGGCGCATACAGCGCACGTCTCATACACCGCAAGCGAAGTCGTATCCACTGCGCACGAAGGAGTCACGGCCCAAAAACGAAAGAGCTCAACTGACGTGAATGAGAAATGAAGCAACAACGCGCCCATAGCTAACAACTACTGACACGGCCACACAAAAAAGAGGATTCTGCGCTGCAGCCCAGATTCAAACAGAAGAGGCTATGGAGGCCCCACAGGTCCACAAAGATAGTACAGAAGGCGCGGGAAAGTACGAAAGGCAAAGGCGCCTACACAGCATAGTGAAACCCGACATAGTACGGAAGGCACAGGCGTCACCGCCATATTGTGAGTGGCACTACTGCGGAGTGAAGTTAGGAATAATGTGCTGCTTGGGATTGTACAAACTGCTGAACGCTTTACACCAAATTCAAACACAATACAGCTCAACGATACAAACACGAGCCCACCTGGATAAGATCAATGTGCACAGGCGCCTACAACGCGCGTCTGAGACTGCGGAAGCAAAGCAGGCACGGGTTCAAAACGAACGCGGAAGCAAAGCAGGCACGGGTTCAAAACGAACGAGCTCGACTGACGGATATACAAACACGAGCCCGCCTGGATAAAATCAATGAACGCAGGCGCCTACAACGCGCGTCTGAAATGCCGCGGGCAAAGCGGGCACGGCTCCAAAACGAACGAGCTCGACTAATGTATTTCAGGATACCCAATGCCATGGGTATGTGAGCGAAGCGAGCAGGGGGCGGAGCCCCCTTGTATTTAATAGAATCTAAATATGTAGCTACATAAACAAAAATTGTAGTTCACTTTAAAAAAATATACCAAAACATAAAACATATTGAAACAAATACAAAACATGTCTAAATGTAAACATACCTGCTAATCTTACACTGTCAGCTCTAAGTACTGCAAGTTCATCATTGCTCAACTTAACATGTATATTTCATGACTATTTATGTTGTAAAATTTTTGTTTGCTTTGTATATCACTGTTCAATAGTTTACTGTGTGAAGGATGCTATAAAAGTAAAAACTGAATAACTTATTAAATATACACATGCATATATATATATATATATATATATATATATATATATATATATATATATATATATATATATATATACATATACACTAGCCAACCAGCGGCGTAGCATACGCCGCATAATTATGTATTGATGGGTGACCACTTCCTGAATGACACAGTTGTCAGTACTTGTAGTCACAGTTGAGAAACACTTTTTTAATGTCTTTTGAGCACAGGGGAAACAATGAACATGTGAAACATCCGTAATGTAATAAGCCACCAAGAAAAGTAAAATTGCAATACTGCTATCCACAAAAGTGAAAACAAATTTGAGCCCGGTGTATTTTTTAACTGCCTTGTGGCGCTGTAGTAGTGTTGCTGCTTTGCGGTAAGGAGACTCTGGAAGATTGTGTGTTCGCTTCCCGGTTCCTTCCTGTGTGGATAGTGCTTTGAATACTGAGAACACCGCTATATCAATGTAACGAAGTATTATTATTCCTGTGTGTCCAGCGCGCGCGTCTGTATGTGTGTGTGTGTGTGTGTGTGTCACACGCTCTCGCTCTCTCGCTGCACGTGGTCCTGTAGGCAAACGCCGCAAAAATAATATATTGATAGCTGAACACTTCCGGAAAGACACAGTTGTCTAAAAGGAGGGAAAAAAATGAACATTTGCAAAATCCGTAACGGTGCTTTCAGTAAGTACAATGCACACGCGTTTAATTTGTTGGCCAGTTTTTGCCAGCCGACCGCCGTCGCACAGTCATTCAGCAATTCAGTTCCGAGACAAACATGCCTCTTCTTACCTGGTCCTCCCCCCTCCCCCCTCGTTCTCTAAGCTTACACACCCCCTGGTCATGTGCCCGCTCGCAAGAGCAACTCACGGAGACCCGGCCACCAACTTTAAGACCATTGGATGAAGCAGGTGAGATGCTAATGAAACAGAGGCACAGGGCTTATTGATTTTTAAAGACTGCTTCCTTCATTGTGTTTTGAGAGGGAAACATACAATTGTCCGTGACTTACAATTGGAGGACCGCCGACGCTAATGAAACAGAGGCACAGGGCGTATTGGTTTTTAAAGACTGCTTACTTCATTGTGTTTTAACCTCAGTTGTAAAGGATTGTTTTAAGGATCCCATGGGATACCCCTCGCAAACCGTTTTACACGCTGCATATGGCGATTCACCTACGCGAGAAACATGCCTCTATGAATAGTCAACGTGGCACGGAGGTGCATGTGTCCTCTACGACAGACGAATATAAATGATGCCGTTTTTTCTGTGTCGTCACGTCTGAGTTGGTGGGCGTGGCTCTGCGAGTTGTCGTCACATCCAATGGTCTTAGAGTTGGTGGGCGTGGCTCCTTCCTGCGTGCGCCATGGGTGTCTTACTTGTCGGCGGCTTAGTGAATCCACGCCCCTTCCGGCGTGCTTTCCATGGTTGTCTTGCCTTAGTGAATTATATATATAGATACACACACGGAAAAATTCTCCAGAAGTAATTATTTTGTGATTACTGAAGTGAGGAAAAGAACAGCAGAGTTTTTCCACCGCATCTGGTTTAACCACACAAAGTGTGGCAGATACCTGCTAAAGATATCTGGCCCAGTGATTAGAGGCTGGAGCTCAGGAGTGAACAGTTATCTAGGGAGGTTGGGGTTGGAAATTCAGAGAGAAAGATAGGAAAAAGTTTGGCAGAGAATGTTGTTACTTTAGGCAAAATGCTTCTGATAGTGGGCAAGTAACAATCAGTCTAGTGGGTCAGATAATTCATTTATTGCAATACTTCTGGCCCTGTTTTTTATAGTTCTCTGTTTTGCTTAGAAAAAAAATTCTATTTATTATATAGTTAAGACTTTGGCACTTTTTGTTTTGCATTAAGGTAACACACACCAGTGACACATGTCAAAACATAACAAGGTCCTGTTCAGAGAAAGTAATATTGGAAGAGATAGTCAGCAAATCTTAGGAAGGAATATTTTTAAAAGGTCAGTTTTCAGGGACCTAAAATGCATTCTGTGTGTGGACAAAAGGCCAAACCACACAGAAAAGGCTACATTTTAAAAAAAATACCTGGGTATGTGTGGATAGGGTCATACAGCAAGTGTCTTCAGAAACAGGTTTTATGCTGCCTTTTAAAAGGGTGAAGTGAGTCAAAAGGTGTAATAACTTCAGGTAGGCATTTTAAGAGTTTGATTATGTTACAGTAGTCAACTGAGATAAGATAAACCATAGAGAAGCTTCATAGTGTCACAAAGGGGTAAGAACAAGCAAAAACATGAGGTGTTACAAAGCTTAGAAAAATACACATTTTTGGGAGATTTTCACAAAAAAAAGAGAACTCTTTGATGCCAGAATTATTCCTCACTTACAAAAATAGCATGACTGTATAATAACGTACAAGATCAGATAAGCACTATATAATGAAATGCTTAAAACAAAGCTGACATTTTCTAAACAACACCTCAGAGCAGTAGTTGTGCATCACTTTAAAAGCAAGGATGCGACTTTGAATAAGGCAAATGCAGATTAATGTGCCAGGTACTGAGAAAGACTCATTAAATTACAATTTCTACAAAGATGCATAAAATTACTTTTTACTTATTAACATTATGTTCTTTGAACCGCATTCCTCAAGCAACAACACATACCCCTTCAATCTTTTGGTTCCTCTCAGTATTCAGCTCAGCCTGAAGCTTTTCTGTTAATTTCTGTAGTTCATCCACTTTGACTGTCATTTCTTCTTCTCGGCTCTAAAACAAGTAACCAATTTTTAAAATTATAACGGTGTAAAAATTGCATAAGAAAAAATTACCAGAACTGACACTTTTACCCAAATATCTGTTCTACAAAGTTTTATGTAAACAAAACTTTGTGCAAATGTCTCCTTATGTCAACAGAGAGTTAAGTTAAACAAGATCATGAAATTAATGATGCCTCTCTGTTGGTCAGCTTTACATTGTTAGTCTGGTATTAGATACATATCTGTGAACAATAATAATAACAATAAGAATACATATTAGCACCCTTGTATTTTAGGGATATAATGCACAGTTTCCTCAGAAATAACAGAAAATGAACCAACTGTTGACCTTCACAATATTTAAATAGATGTCCAAAGTTGTACAACTAAAAAGATATTTGTTCAGCTTGCATGTGTAATGTGTAAATGAAAATATGACCTGAACATTATTAAAAGGCACCCTTCCTTAAAATTTGGTTGCATAGCCAATGTCAATGACAACAGCGTTCGAGACATTTACATGCAGGAATTTATGAGCTTCTTGAACCTTTCTGTTGGTAGTTTCTTGCTCTCTTCAGTGATTTCATCTCTGTCCAAATGCTTTAATTTGAGATCAGGAATAATTGCTGGCCAGTTTAACTTATTTAATTTTGTCCTTTTTTAATTATTTTGTAATTTTTGGATATATTTTGGATCATGATCCTGCTGGAGAACCCACGATCTTCAATTCATACCTAGTTTTCTAACACCAGGTAGCACATTCTACTTTAAAATGTCCTGGTAATCCTATGATTTTCATGATTCCTTTAATACGTACAAGGAATCCAGTTCCAGAACATCAAAGTGACCTCACAACATTATGGAACATCTGCCATATTTAACTGTAGTTATTAGTAGGGTGCCATCTCCTTATAAGTTTATTTCATTATATACAAACAAAAAAAAATTGCTGGTCTGAATTACAAAAGAGACTTATTTTAGTGTCATCAATCAATGGAACATTTTCAAGAAGGATTTTGGTTATTCTAGCTAGGTTTTGGCAAAGACCACTCTTGCTTATTTTGACTATTTTTCAACACTGGGCTCTTCTCTTTGTTTTGCCCATAAAGGCCTCCTCACTTTAACATGCAGTATATAGTATAGGTTGAAATCATTACTCCAGATTGCTCCAGGTCAACTTTAGCCTCTTTGGATGTTAAACATGGCATTTTTTTCAACAGTTAAACCAACCTTCGAAGAGTCTGGGTAACTGAATATTGTAACTTTCACACTATGTTCAATCATTAAGAACAGAGTATTTCATTCAGAATCTGAGTCTATGTCACTGAATGTCAGTGTCAGTGTGCCATACAGTGTAATTTGGTCTTCTTTTCGTGTTGTCTGAAGTGAGCCAGCAACCTTTTAAAATCAGGCTCTGAGTCTGTGTCACCCATCAGAATGTCATTGTCAAAGGGCCATCCAGTGTTGGGTCTTCTTTTACTCTTGTTTGAAATGAGCCAGTATTTGACACAGGGCTCAGGATGAAACTGCTCAAATGATGGGCCTTCTGTGCTGATCCTGACTAAATTCTACAAGGTTGAGACACTGAATGAGTTTAGCAGTTTTGATTTTATTCTGCTCTGTGCTCAAAAGCCGGGTTCACTTTGAGCTGCTGAAATAGGCGCAACAAGCATGATCAACAAGATATAAAATATTGTGGAAAACTGACCATATTGAACAGAAAGACTTTCCACTGTTATAAGACTTGTCTAAGAATTTTCCTTTAATTAAATTTTTTAGCAGTTTCTATTCCATTTCTACAAAACCGACATCACATGCGTCCTTCATGAAGGCTTCTTGGTACCAGTTAATGAAAAAGTGTTACTCTCACTTTCTCCAAAAGTGGTTAAATCATTTGGCCATGAATCATGATAGAAGACTGAGAAGCAATGAGCTTTCTTCCTGTGTATTACCCTTATATTTTCAAACCGGTTTTCCAGTTCATTGACTGTAACCTCCACTGTTTTCTCAACATGCAATTGAAGGTCATCTCTAAAGTTGGTGAGACTTGTGCCTTTGAGTTGGATGTTCTGAATGGTGATGCCTGTATTAGTATTAGTCACTGACTTTCTCTGCTTTTTGGTTTTTAGTCTACTTTAGATCTGTGTGTTATCCTGGGGCACCACATTTTTATGCTGGGCAAGTGATTCTAGCCTAGTGTGCTGCAGAGACTCCTGCAACTTTCTCATAATCAAGGGTATGTCAGATAGACAATTATTCACATTAATTGTCTGTCTGACATGCCCTTGATTATGATAAAACAACTGTTAATATTTGTGAAAGCTTGAGGCAAAATCAAAGAATTCTTCTGAAATGTAACACCTAACTTTGAGATTTCCTCAAACAATTCATGGAGAAAGTGACAAAATGACACAAAAAGCAATTTCTCCATTTTCTATGCAATTTGCTTTGCTCTCCCTTTAATGTCAGTGTTTTTTGAGCTTGTAGACATGTGTTCCACATGGTGATGCACAGCTATCCTGTGTGATCTGAGTGCAAAAAACAGAACCTGCCCAGTAAATGTGGGGCAACGAACTCTGGGTCTTCACTGCAGAAGATGTGTGTGTATAGAACAGCCTAATTGCACACTGACCACTCTCAGCTCACACTTCCTTTTGTGGCTGGTATGTTTTCCTTATTAGCTGTAGTAAGTCATAGACTTTCTCAATCATTAGCTGTCCAGTGTTCAATTTGAATAAGCAGAAGACTGAAGGGGCAGTCATTTCTACAGCAAAGGCCTAGCCTAGGAAACAAAGGTCTCCTTGAAAGGATGGGACACAGTGGCAAAGTAAACATGAAAGTTATACAGAAGACTTCCTTCAATCTTTTTAAATAATTTTTGGACAATTTTATAATTCCAGTATTCATCATGGAAGCTGCAGCAGTCCCAGTGGTTGGGACTGAAGGCCAGAGTAGACATGAAAGTGATTTAAATTATTTTCTAAAACCTTTTAATATATATTTTGAAGAATTTCAGCTGTCCAGTGTTCATTTTGTAAGCAGCACACATTTCTATGTCTCTGTTCCAGATAGGGGAACAAGTGTTCCTTCCAGTGGGTAGAACAAAATGGCACAGTGGAGAAAAAGTGACAAAAGACTTCCTACAGTCTTTTTAAACAGATTTAGCTTAATTTTAGCTGTCCAGTGTTCATTTTGAAAACAGAAGAGAATTTCAACAACAAAGGCTCAGCTGTGGAAATGAGTGCCTCCTCTAGTGGATGGGATAGAGAGGCATATTAAACATGAACTTGATATAGAAAACTGCCCAATCTTTAAAAATACATTTTGAACAATTTTACCTATACAATGTTCATTTTGCAAGCAGCTTACCAAGGCACACATTTCTACAGCGTTACTGGGTGACAAGTGATGAATTAATAATTATAATTATTACTATTATTAATATTTTACTAAATTTATTTTTCCATGTTTCTTTGTTAATAAGCTCCCACTGAAGAATTTACTGGTGACAAAATATATAGTGTGCATGCCAAAACGACTGAAGAAACAGCTGGAAAGTGGCATTTCTCTATCCCATTTTAACAAAGTTTATTGTATGCCGTCAATCACGGAGAACCCTGGTAAAATGATAACAATATGTAATACACCAGCAACCTTAAAATGCAGACTTCAAGACATCACTGTGAATGAGGAAACAGCAGTCAGGTGGCTTCCTTGACAATTCACCATTTGGGACACATGGCCACCTTGTTAGCTACGCCACAGAGTTAGCAAATTTGTTGTCTCTGTGCGGCAACCATACACAATACTAACAAGTCAAGTATAAGCCATCCTTTAGTAGAATGCAGTTCACGAATCTCCAAGGTGGAATCTCCCCCTGTACTGACACTTATGTTAATAGCACATTCACGTAACAATAAAAAAATGGCCTATTACATCTGTTACAATATAATTAGTTTAAAGTTTAAATGATTTCATTCGCCACTGATGAACTAAGTAGAAATCCATTTTAGTTGCAGGCTGGAGCCTTGACTTACTCGGGTACTTGATATATCCAACGGAGTATAACTTGTGACAAGCGAAACAACAACAACAAAAACAACAATTTTAATACTGCTGCTGCTACAACTACTACTAATAATAATATAATAGTACAATAGTACAGATGTTCTATCAGACGGTTGTGGCGAGCGCCCTCTTCTACGCGGTGGTGTGCTGGGGAGGCAGCATTAAGAAGAAAGACGCCTCACACCTGGACAAACTGGTGAGGAAGGCAGGCTCTATTGTTGGCATGGAGCTGGACAGTTTGACATCTCTGGCAGAGTGACGAGCGCTCAGCAGGCTCCTATCAATTATGGAAAATCCACTGCATCCACTAAACAGTGCCATCTCCAGACAGAAGAGCAGCTTCAGCGACAGACTGCTGTCACTGTCCTGCTCCACTGATAGACTGAGAAGATCGTTCCTCCCCCAAACTATGCGACTCTTCAATTCCACCCGGGGGGTAAACATTAACATTATACAAAGATATTGTCTGTTTTTTACCTGCATTATTATCAATCTTTAATTTAATATTGTTTTTTGTATCAGTAAGGTGCTGCTGGAGTATGTGAATTTCCCCTTGGGATTAATAAAGTATCTATCTATCTATCTATCAAGTAATAAAATATGACTACTACTTCTATTAAAAATAATGTATACAATATAACTACGAATAATAAAAAAATAAGAACTGATACTACTACTGAATGATCTTAATAAACTTAATGCAGTAAATACAGGACAAAAATCAAGCTCAACATTTAGATATTTAAAAAATGAACATGTGAATATATTCCATACATTTATGAATTTAATTTAGCTCCATTTTGTCCTTCCAATGACAAGAGACAACAATGAGATTAACTAAATCAGTAAAGTTAACTACCAATAAAATTAATCAAGTTAATCTAAGCTAATTGCTCTTTTATAAGTTGTTTGTGTGGTGCTTTTCCACAGTTCATCTAATAACTATTAAGCAAGATAGCTGGTGAGTTGATAAAATTTACAAACATGTACTTAATACAACAACACTCAGAGCACTTAATGTTGGCGAACGCTAGCAGCCTTTATCAACATGTATAGGTCTTGAGGTCTATAGGACAGTAATAAATAATCCTCAACCATGTGTCAGCTAAGTATTGTAACATTACATAATATCTGTTAAACACTCAATATCAAAACTACTACACATAATGCATTGTTACCCTATCGTTATTCCAGTAAACTGTTAGGTTTAGCACAGTGGCAACTAATGTAATGTTAGCTAGTGTAGCTGCAACTTTTTCAGGTTCCCAAAATCGAGCAGCTACAGTGTTGGCATGGTAGGATCCAGCCTGAGTCAAACATTTAACAAAATAAATTTTTCAGTCCAATAAAGTTCGTTTTAAAAGTTAAGTAAAAATTTAAAAAGGAACAAATCACAACAATTCAGAAAAAAAGTTATTACACACAAAGGATAAAAGACAAAAAGAGAAAAAAGGTTTATTCTAGAATTATAGCTTTTTTTGTTAAACTTCAGTTACTTTCAATATTTAAAAGTTGTGTTATTTCTCTATGGTAAATTTACATAGGCTTCACTTAATACATTCAGCACATTCTGTAAGTATCACTGAAAACAAAAAGTGATCAGGAACCCCAATAGATTAAGATGAGTATCAATACCCTAGGTGAAAATGATCTGAAACAATTGTTTTTGCCAAAGCTGTACCAATGAAAACATGAAACACTTTGCCAATATCAGTCAAAATTCACTAAAAGCAACCAGTTTGTAAAAATCTGAATCAACACCATTTGAAAGGTATATATAGCTAGCATTCACATAACCCAAGGAATTTAATTTTTCAGGTTAGTATCAGATTTAAACTTTTGCTATCTCTCCACAGTGCCTACGTAACAGTACAGCTTTAAAGAGTCATCTCGTCAAATTTATTTGTTTGCTGTAACACCAGCAGTTGCATGGGATTTGATTTTGTGAAACATCAATTCATGCACACAACATATGGGTAACTGTAATGATCATTCCCAAAGTACTCACAAATATTCAATTAGTAAAAATACAGAAATATTAATTAAAATAGTGCAGAAGACCCAAAGGCCAACATTGTTCTAAATAATTTTATAATGAAAATGCTGTATTTGTTTAACAATTTTGTGGCCAAGAAACCCACAGTAGTCACTGACAAATCTGAATTTGTTCATGTTGTTAGACTCCTGAAGATTGACTGTCTGGCGCATGAATCTGTGTGCAATAAAGCAAAATGGTGATGTAACTTAATTAAAAAAAAGCAATTCTTATGGCAAATGCTACTCTTGATAGAAACCCAGCAAAAGAAAAAATAAAGAATAAAAGCAGCAGTTACCTGTAAGATCTCTTCATATTTCCTGGCAGTTCTATTAAGGTCATCCTCTTTCTGGACAATGCTTTTGTGCAACTGATTGACCTCCACCCGATGAGACTGCAATAACTCACCCTCTACTTCTTGGGCTTTGCCTGAAGGAAGCAGACAACAGGACTTAGAGGCATTTGCAAAATAACTTGAGCGCTTTTTTTTTTAATTTTCCCTTTATAATTCTACTTAACTGTTTTCATTAATCTTCTCACAATGAGTGGCCTATAGCACACAGTACATGTACAGTATTTATAGTGACACGACAATTTCACATTTAATTCCTAGGCAAAACAACAATAACAAAGCTTAACAAATGACAACCAAAGATGTTGACTTGTGTTCTCATTTGGAAAAAGGTAACAACACTGTGGAAATTAAGCTGCATGGATGGAAGGTGGGCAACAAATTTGTTTCTGATTTAAATAGAGGAATATGATAAGGAAACAGTTTATTGTATGCTGAATATGTCTAGGTAAAAGCCTATTGCCAAATTGTTCTAAGTGGTGATAATTTCAAGATAATGTAATAGGTAATAATTTGGTGAAATTTTTAAAATGCTGTTTCTATGTGCTTGTTTCTTTTATCTATTTGGATACAACTAATGAGGCACATTGTATATTGTCTTGTGTGAACATGACTAAACAAAAATAATGTTAACTTTTATTCTGTAATTCCATATGAATCACTCACAAAGAAAACTAATTTAAAGACAGGTTGAATACAAGTTTCATTATTTAGGATCTGATTTTGCTGTCTAATTTCATATTTCCCCAAATAACCAATCAGGTTACATGAGCAGGTAAACTAGCATTACTAACAACACAAATAAAATCCATTCTACTGCTAATATCAATGCAGTGATTTATAATTGTTCTCAGACTCTTTGCGTACATCAGACTTTTTTTATTGCTTACAAAGTTTAGTATTCTGTCTTAAGCTTTTTATTTAAACTGAATGGTACATGTGTCTATGGTGACCATTTTAAAGTTAGCTACAAAACTCAGTTTTTTTCTTTGCACTGCAGCATAAATCATTCCACTGCATTGAACTGTCTTTTATATCTTACTTCTCCTTCTTCTACAGGTTTCATGTCACTGACCAAACAGGCACATGTCATTGCTATACTGACATTAGTGCACAGATTCTTGTTTTCCATGTGCTCCCTCATTACCAAGATATGTGTATTAGCTATATTAGTGTGCGCTCCTAACCTGTGCCAAGGCTTCACTAAGCATTCTGCTACTCTCATGTGTGCTTCCCTAACTCCAGTTTTATCTGAAAGGCATATCAAAGCTGTACCCAGTTATCACCTGACAGCACCATAATCAATCTACATTCTGATTCACTGGCATTAAAAACATTTTCTCAACAAAATAAACTCGCAACTAGGAAAGCTCTGCAAAGCATCAAAACTACTGAAAATCCCCACGTTTTCTCCAAGTAACAACTATGGGAGACACCCAGGGGCATGCTTTTGACAAAATCAAACAACATCAATGGTTTCTTTGTGACTGAGAAAAGTAGGGGTTCGATTCCAACGATCTCCTGTATTTCCAAACTCTTCAACATTCCAGTGAGAATAAGTCCAGCAACCTTGTCAGACTCCTTTGATTCTTACACTTTTGTGTTTTTGATACTTTAAATAGCTCATGAACAAAGGAGATAGGGATGCAGTTTGACTATTAAATCAAAGACTTATTTCAAGGACTTAGCTCTCACCAATTTACAAACATCCTACCACTATGCTAAATCATTACTTAATCTTGTACTCAGCTCTGCGCATACTCATAAACAAACTTCTTTTACTCCACCTGAGACAGCTGCATCCACCCTTACCCACAGATAGCAAGCCACTCTTTTGTAGAAGTGGAACATGACCTTATATCTTTGAAGTGTTAATTAACAACCTGATCACATCACGTTCTGCTGTAACTTGTTCCAATCCATAATGAAAACCACAGTCTGATAAAACAAAGAGGACAACATCACCTATAAACAACTGAGATGCAACCATTAGATACTCAAACGAAATGTTCTCCAATCCTTGCCTATGCCTTAGTATCACATTTATGAAAAAAGGGGTAGAAACAAGACCCCACACCAAACTGGATGAAACCTACATACTAAATGGACTTGAGGCTAAGTATGTACAGATTCTTCTGATGTTGTTTCTGAAATAAAACACAGTAGTGGGAACAGAACCGCACAATCTTTAAGCACATTCCCCAAGATACTGTGGGGTACACTAAGATAATTATTTTCCACCTGAGTCCTGAAGTTATATTATGACTTGTTCTAACTGTACTTCTCACAAAACCTTTCAGAACTAACACTAAGTAATATAAAAATGTTTAGAATGATTGTTATTGCATTCAGAATGCTTAAAAGGAAACCTTTCCTCTCAAAACCTAGATCCTGAAGTCCATATTAAACAGAGAAAACCTATAGAGAGGCATATTTATATTCCATTATTCTTGCATGAAACATATGGTTTGTCCCCACCCCTAACAATTACTTATAGCTTCCTTGACAGCAGTCTCCATCTCTTGGTCTTTCTTTGCTATCTGAGTGTTAAATTCTCTCA